>NC_083776.1:24774158-25074158 GCF_963514075.1 Conger conger | reverse complement strand
TATAGTTTTGTTTTATAACCAGACAAGAAAGCATACATGATAAATAATATGCCTTGTACTATTTTGTATTGGTGGGAGGGGGGAGGGTGTTGAGATGGGTTGATTAAAATATTTTAAAAATTAACTGGAGCCGTTGTTATTCTTTTCAGTTTCTTAATCACATCTCCCCCCCCAACATCATTTTCCAAGTGACGTTTTTCCATGCAAAGCAGGACTATTTTCCACCAGAACCATGTCAGGGTGTGAATTAAACAATCAGAAATGTGTCACTCCATTATACTATTCCATATCTATACTACATTTATATTCCTATATAGATAATATTGAAAAGATTACCCTCTTGACATGTTACGATTTGATATTCTGCACACATTATGATTGTAATTTTGAAGCATTACATTGCTTCATGTCATTATGACAGTTAAATGTCTCTGTACCTTAAAAAAACTGGTTCACAATCAGTAGATGAGAGGTTTGCTTAGAAAATATTTGTCACCAAAATCCTCTATTTTTTATTTCTCTGAAAACCTTCCTGAATTTTCCCAAATTTTACACCCAATAATATGCGCACATGGACCAACAGTACGCAAAGAATAAGTAATGTTTCATGATGCAATATGCAATAAAAATGAAGCACTTTCAGGTTTTTTCTATTTTATTGATTAATTAAAGGCATAAGATTATCTTTAAATAAATACATGAATGTTTCTCAATTTTAGTGAACTACTAGCAAACAAACCATTGTTCTCAATTTTCATTTTCATTCACAAACATCAATACAGTCAATAACCCAAGATAATTGTCAATTTCAAAAATAACTGGTGCTGAATGCAGTCAAATATGTAGGGTACAGTATATAAAGTGTAAAGTGTATAAAAAAGAAAATGACAAAAATATTTCTTGAAACATAATAGCAAACAAACTGTTTTGTCTCTTATTTCAATGATCACTTGATCTCTCCCAATTTTAATTTTGTATTTCTGGGAACACAGCACTCCTTGGTTTGATGGCATGTTCCCTCACTCCATAACAACTGCATAGACATATTCAGACAATGGATTCCTGAAGCCAATTTATTCTTCCATTTCAAAGTTATTGAGAAAATTCATGAAAGGAAACCGATGCACTCCTGGGGTGCCCTGGGTCTGGCAATCTATATTGTTGATAGTCTGTATTTGCAATGTTACGGATTCTATTTGCCTCTCACGTTTTGTCTGCATCTTCCATCACTAGTTCCTGAAGAACTGGGAGTGACTTTGCTTTCAGAGCATTTTCTAGAAGGGCACTGATTTCTTTGGTTGAACCTTTCCCAGTATTAAAGATCAGTCTTTTGGTCATGTCTTCATTGTGTTTTAAATAGAATGTGCAACCCTCTTGTTCCCACTTCACATAAAGCTGTGTTTCTTCTGTCACAACTGTTTTGTCTCATATTTACATAACCTGAATTCATTCATGAATGTAGGAATCTATTTTAGTTAAGATCTCAGATGACAAGTCCAGCACCTCTGTTAAATTCCAAGAGTTGAATTGGTCATTGGGAATACCCGGTGAAGTATGGTAGTTTGGATACTGGGTTTTCTTGGCATCCACGCCCAGCTGCTTCAACGTGTGCACCATGTTAGGCAAAGTGTTCAGTTTGGGACTGACTCGCGACAGTTTCCGGGCAAGGCTGGTAATGGTTTGGTCGGTGGGATGATGCCCAGTGTTCTTGTACTCTGCTCCAAAAAGGGATTTCTCCACAGCTTGGTGTACTTTGAATAAACACCACTCTGTGGATGTTCCCCCAGCATCATTGTAGGCTGCAGTTAGGTCACACTTTGCCTGCCTCTGCCAACGCCGAGCTTCCTCTGGGTTTGGTCTTCTACCCTCATGGAATGTCCAGAAGTTGTGTTCTCTGGAAGAATAGCGTTGGCTAAATCCCTCCCGTCCCCTCCGATGCCGAGAGGCTTCCTGGTCCCACTCCCGGAAGAAGTCTCTGAAGGCTGAACTCCATTGAGAGTCTCCTTGACCAGGTCTGGAATGGTTGTGTCCCCCCCTTCCCCCCCTTTCTAGTTCCTCAATCTTCTTTTGCAAATATTTGCAGGCTTCAGTGGCAAGGTCAAGGCAATCTGGGTTTTTGTCTGGATGCCACCTGAGATACAGACGTCGGATACCTTTACGCCTCTCCTCCTCTGGCAGTGTCCAGATCTCCTGAAGGAATTTGTCAATTTCACTTTGCACCTCCTCCATGGACTGTGGTAGGACAGGTGGTGGGTCAGACTGCCCTGAACCCTGTGACGGAACAAGAGACATGCAGCTCCCACCAGTTGAGGAAGACCTTTTTCCCCTTTTGAACTGATACAGATCAAGAGCGCTTACTTCAATTATCTCTTGTTCCCCAATTTTAATTTTGTATTTCTGGGAACACGGCCCTCCTTGGTTTGATGGCATGTTCACCCGCTCCATAACAACTGCATAGACATACTCAGATGATGGATTCCTGAACCCAACGTATTCTTCCATTTCAAAGTTATTGAGAAAATTCATGTCAAGGACATCGATCCACTCCTCAGGAATGAGAGTCCCGGGGTCTGGCAATCTACTTTGTCCATAGTCTGTATTTGCAATGTTACGGATTTTATTTTTCTCTAATAATCTCTGTACATCTTCCATGTTTTCACACATCAGCAGTTCCTCAAGAACTGAGAGTGACTTTACATTCAGAGAATTTTTTAAAAGGGCATTGATTTCATTGGCTAGACCTTTCGCAACATTCATCATTACTTTTGGGCTCATGCTATCACTGTGTTTTAGATAAAATGTGCAACTCTCTTGTTCCCACTTCACATAAATCTGTGTTTCATCTGTTGTGTTGTCCAATGGCTCTTGATGCAGAAGAATGATTGTTTCAAGGTACTCACAGCAGATTAACTTCATTCTTTGGAAGTTCTGGCACATGGCATCAACATCACTTTGAGATAAGGAACCACAGCTCTGTTCCCTTAGGAGGCAGACAAGGCCATGTTTAAAGGAGCCAGAAGTCAATCGGTTCTTGAACCAACCACTGAATTCACAGCATTCCCCATATTCACAAGGATGCATGCTGGATTCCACTAAAGCCTGGGTAGTAACTTCAGACAACATTTTTGGACGAACACTGTTGGGTAACCGCTGTAGCAGTTTCTGAAATGCATAGGCATCATGCCAATGATTTTGAACCTCGGATTTCTGAACTCTTCCAAGCAGTTTTAGTTTCTTTTTTACAGAATGCTCAAACCTGCTAACCGAGAAATAAGTGTCATTAAAATAAAGACAACTTGATTCATACAATCTACCATCTCTTGCTGGAAGATAAAGTGGCTGAGCAATCTCCAGTGAGTTTTCTTTTCCAGTCTCGATAAGGTGGAAAAGCTGTTGAACAGTCCATCTGCATGTTTCTTTCTGGTTTGGATTCATTTCTTTTTTGCCGATGCAGTCCCGATAAATATCCTGGAGAATAGTGCTGTACTGCTGGGTAGATGCTCTATCTCTGACACCTATCTTCTTAAAGAATTCTTCATATTTAACAAGATCTGGAGGTAGTTTGAATAAATAGGGTCTGAACTTGGTGTGATTATGAAGTATCATAACTGTTTGTTTGGGCTTTACAAGTTCAGCATCTTTTTCAACCAGTACCACAGGGAGATCAATCAGAGGTTGGGCATTGAAATCCACAGCCTGGAGAAATCCATAGGACTGACGAAAAACTTTAGCTCTGGTGTTAACGTTTTCAGTGGTACTGCATGCAGCTTGGCAGATGTTCATCAGGTTTCCAGTTACATGCTGCGGGTAAGGCTCATCAAGTGCTCCTGCCTCCTTTAAAATATTTATTTGCTTCGAAACACATTTTCCTGAAGGCAATATTGGCACTGAGGTCCAAATCAGAAATTGGTTGAGTGGGTCTTTCTCAATGAGAGAACCTTTAATTGCCACAAATTCCCTCTTTCCAGCAAAAGGCTGGTGATACTCACAGAGGTCTTGCTGAATTTCAAGTGGAACAACAAATTTTATGGTCGATATTCTTTTCAAAATATCTGAGTTTGTGTTGTCCCTATTTAAAAGGCTTTCAAATAAACATTCAGATTTTTGTTTCAGCCTCTCCAGGGACATATTCCCTTTGGTGTCAGATTCAATTTTGTGTGCAAACTCAATCATTTCATCATCTGACACAACATGTTTTAGTCCTAGTTCCTTCAACAGTTCAACAGTCCTGAAAATTGTCTGTTCACATCCAATGATTTTCCAAAACTCTTCTGGAACAAACCGCTCTTTTGGGAGCATGACCTGATAAAGCTTTTGCTTATCATCATAGAAGTATGAGGCCATCTGAAGATTCCCAAAGACATCCCGGATGAATCGGACACATTTCATTGTGGAGATAATTGTATCTTTGTAATCATCAAAGTCTGGATATCGTCTTATTTCCAGAAGCATCAGGAATGCATTGAGAATCAGGGTATCATTGAATGTGCACACAGAGGGTAGGATGAACTTTACATAGTACCCTAGATCATCCAGGACTGTGATGTCCAATTTTTTTGACAGCAATAAATTCACAGTACTGTTTTTGAGAAAAAGTGTGTTCTTGTCAATGGCGTACAAATCTGGAAAGCTTTGTTTTAAGTGTGTATTCAAGATGAACACATTCCTATGCCCATCAATACATTGCCGCCTCCCTTGTATAGTTTCAAACAGTGGAAGTGACCTGAGCTTTCTTTTGTAGTCTTGAGTATTTTGTCTAGAGCATAGTCCTGCCTGAAAGAAGTGTAGAAGATCATCCAAGTCTGTATCAGCAATCCGTTTAAACAGAGTCTGCTGCGACAGACAGAGTTGCTCTAGAACAGCACTGCTGTCATTTGGATCTAACAGTTCTGGAGTAACATGCTGTGAAAGCTCAATATTTGAGAAAACACATGAGTCTAAAGTCATGAATCCAAGTTTGCACAGTATTTCATGCACCATTGATGAAAATATTGGATTGGAGACAACATTGCAAAGTGTCCCCATTGTTTTCAGAAAACGTTTGCCATTTTGACTTGAGCATATTACTGGAACAACTGGAGAATCACTAAACAGTTCCTTGATGTCAAGAAAGGCCTGGTTGTCCTTACTGTCTTTCACCTCAGCTGATTTAATTTGATCCTTAAAGAAATCCCAAAGCTGCTGGAGCCATGTGCTCACTATCTTTCCTGGAACATACAGCTTGCATTCCGGATCAACTTTACAGTTCTGAAGGAGGCCCTCAAGAATGGGTTTCAGATACATTGCTGAGGTAGGGATGGTCATTGCCTTGAGAAAGTTACCTTGCTGAAGAGCACCAATGTGCATTCCATTGACTTCATAATCAGCAAAGTCTGCCTTGTGTCCTTGAAACAGTTCACAGAATTCTGTAAAGAGCCTTGGGGAGTCAGTATGAAAATACCTCAGCATCTGATCTTGAGTAAGGAGAAGAGGCAGACCACACATGGTGTTGCAGTTGTTCTTATCAATGTCCTTCAAGCAGTAATTCAGAAGCTTTTTACATCTGCGTTTGTCTTTGATCAAAGTACGGCTAATAGGCAGGGGTAAATCATTTTCTGTCATTGCTGGATCATTCAACGGTTTCCTCTTCAGGAAGTTTATTACTGTCATTGGACTGACTGACCTTACTTTGACATGTGCTCTGTTGAAACTGGCATATATTTTAATCATTCGATATGAGAATGGGACTAGATTCATACCAATGTCTTCTAAGGTATTAACAAAGCTCTCTGAGAATGTGTCCATACCGAGATGCAGCAAAATGGAATTTGAACTGTCACTGTGGTTCAGAATGAAATGAGGTGCATCGGTTGGTTCTCCTTTGTTGACACTAGTCCAGGTGACAGTGTACATTTTTTTGGACTTCTGATTTGAACTGCTTAGAATGGGAATTACACAGAGATCCCTTTCATTGATTGACTTGAACACTGCATCGACCATTCCGTGCCACTCATGTCCGACGCGGTCTGTAACTTCAGGAAAAAAGCTTAGAAAAAAGTAATCCAAGCGTTGCTGCAGGCAATTTAGAGAAGACCTGATTTTCTTACCGGAGGCACACATGTTGTTTAAAAGGTCAGCATACAAGGGGGCAATGATGTCTAACTTCAGGGATTCATTCCAATCGGACTTACTGCTCTTACCATCTTCTTTCCACAGGTCCCTTCTGGAAGAGTCCACCTCAAAGTTTCCATTGATGTGCACTGGAAGTCCAGTGCTACTTGGTAAAGGGAGGGAACAGAAGACCCTACCAGTAAACGGCTGTAAAGTTTCTGATTTCAAACAAGCTGCCACAGCAGCCTGAGGAACTCTTCGGCTAGACTGCTCATCAGTGTTTTCATTCATGAAGCCAAACTGCTCTGCCACAATCCACTCACTGTGCTTTTTGATGGATGACGAAATATCCATTTTGTAGATGGTTTGCAGTGATTCAATTGGCCCACCTGAATCTAGTGACTTTTGAATATGATTTTGAAAATGAACTTTCTTCACATCACATTCTCTGGAGAGCTTTATCTCTGCTGAGATTGTGGTTTTGATCTGGCCATCAAGTGTCATTTCATGAAACTGTATTTTCCTAATGTGCCTCAAAAAGAGGATCAGTCCTTCAGGATCTTCCTTAAATGCACTTGAAAGTTCTTCTATATCCAAATCGTCTATTGTGTTTTTTGATATCTGTGACATTTCAGCCATTTTTTCTGTCCTTAGTGGTAACCTAAGCATAGTCCCTTCCTCAAGTTTGAAATTTGAGGGAAGGAATGTGTCATACACATCACTGAAAGAGTCTTTGAATTCCTTTTCTAGTGAATACATACAACCTGGTAATAGCTCGGTTCCATGTTGTATATATTGCAGATTTGGGTCAGATATGCAGAGCCATTTGCCTCCTGTCAGAATTGAAGGACAGTCAGTCAGATGGTAAACTGAGTTAAACCCCAGTCCATACTTTCCAGTTTTTCCTTGCACCCCATGTTTTCCACCTTCACCTAGTCGTTGAATTCCCTCCAGATCTGCATCTGAAAACACCTTGTTGTTGTACACACACAACGCTGGACCTTGCAGTGGATTCCATGTATCACCAAAGGTTTTTTTGGTGTTGTGCTTCCTTTTGTCCCAAACAAAGTGAATCTCTGTGGCCTGAGCATCATCAGCATTTTGTATGAGCTCTTTCAGAATATCCTTCTTCGATGGGTAAGCTTGTATGATGTTCTTAATCCGGACTGTCAGTTTCTCATGTTGTCCAAACTCTTTGACCATGGGTGAAAAGCCTGCAACACGGTGATTTTGCAGAGTGTTGTGTCTTGTTGTTTTAACCCCAAAGTGAAGTACAATACTCCGAGGAAGTAATTCATGACACAAAGTGACATCTTTTGAGACTGGCATCCAAGGGCTGTCATTGTAGCAGAGCTTGTGTGAGGGACATAACACACCATTTTGATCAGGCAAGAGACAGTCTTGTGGTTTATTATCTTCTGCTTCATACAATCTCTCTGCAATTCTGAGACTGAGGTTAAGATCACACTTGGAAAGTGGTCTGCAGTGATATTTAGTACTCAATTCCTGAAGAACCCCCAATAACTGATCTGAAGTGAAATACTCCTGAAGCCCAACACATTGCCAAAGGTTTCTGAATTTAGAGAAGACATCTGGAAGGTAGTAGAGGTATGGTTTAGCTTCAAAGCTTTCTGTCCTAGCCACAGATTTCACATTCACAAATTTGCCCTCAATTAGGACAAATGGAAATGATTGAGCCATCTCAAAAATGACCCCTGACTGAGTCTGTTCCTTTGTCAATTCATCCAAGTAGCCATAGCATTCATAAGCAATGTTGGAATGCATATCTCCATCCAATGCATTGAAATGTAGCTGTGCATTCTCTAGCTGCTGAAGCACTGTCAGGAGGGGTGGATTTTCAAGAACCCCCAATTTACAGAGGACTGGGACATGGTGTGATTCCAGAACTGCTTGGTCTACTGTAGTTTGTGTCATGTTTACCAGATATCGACAACTGGAACTGTACACTTCAGTGGGCTTTGCAAGTGGACTACCAGTACTTTTGTCATGCTCAGGGGTTTTTGGTGGACAGGCTGGAATGAAGGCAGTGTTTCTCAGTGAATTCCAATGAGGAGAAGTCTCATCATTTAAGTGTTCTCTTGTTAGATCCAAGATTCGCCTAACACGCTTGTATGCTTCCTTTGCATTTGTTTGCCAAATCCTGCTAATAGTTTCTGCTCTCTCTTTGATGTCCTCCAGTGAAAGAAAATCACTCAACATTCCAAGTTCTGACAACCGCTGGATTCGTTTTGGAGTGCAAAAATCCTCAGCTGTTCCTTCAAGAAAGCGTCCTTCTTCTGGATCATACAGACAGGCTACTTTTCCTGAAGGGTTCACAAGCCTCCTAATGAACTGAAGCTCTTCACAACCAATGGCTGGGATGCAAGGGTGGCTTTTCAGGAGGTCATCTATTGCTTTGTCATTCATGTCAATGGCATGCAGTACAAGAGCATCCCTGCTCCGAGGATCCATGGAACTCAGGTTGCTAAATACTATGTCTTTATAGAATTCAGCCCAGTCCAATGTCCTTGCCGCAACAATTTTGCTAAAGCCTGTCTGGCTGAAGTTATATCTCACCCAATCTGGAAGGGGAATAGCGAGGTAAGGTTTCCCTTGATTTGCCATGAACTCTTTCATTGCAATCTTTCCCACTTTCTTGTTCTGTTCTATATTTTGGTGTAAAAATCTGGCCTTCTCAATAGAGCACCAGCTTTTCCCATCACTGAAGAGTTCAGGAGCCTTGCCAGAAACATTGTGAGCAATGGCAGAGTAAAAAGCAACAGTGAGAGATTGAAAAGATGTGCTCACTTTCTTTTTGTCAGGCCAGAACATGTAGTAATGGTACCCCTGGAGTTCTCCCTTTTTTGACATTTCCTTCAACACAGAAAGTGTGAAAATGTACGACCCTGTGACCGCATCTTGAAGCAAAGCCTTGTTCCATTCATGTTTCACTCCAGTATCCCAAAGGCCCTTCCTGTTAGACGTCACAGCAAAGAATCCATTGATATTAACTGGAAGACCAGACTGAATCGAGAGTGGGAGGAAACAGAACACCTGGCCAACTGAATCATGCTTTTCAGCTAACCAGTTTCCCCCTTTTGGATCTTTTTGAAGAGGCACGGCAATGCTTCCGACTGGCAAAGGAAACCTCTGTTTACTTTCTTTCTGGAACATGTCTAATGATGTTTGCATTCCAAAGCAGGAATTCACAAGCCAGTAGCTGACATCAGATACATTCTGGTAGTTTGTTGTCACTTCAATGATGTTTGCAGAGAGGCCGTCAGTGACATGTTCAAATTTTGCATCAATTTTCAACAAAACTTTTAAAGAATCACTCTGCCTTGTTTTCAGAGGAGTGTCATCTGGGACACGCATCGTGCACACAACTTTTCTGGTGACTGTGAAGAGAGTGTTTACTTGTTCAGCACATGGGGGAGTACTAGAATTTTCAGGTAGAATCTCAAGAGACACTTTGCTTATGTTTCTCAAAAACAGCATAATTTCCCCTGAATTATGAGTCAAATGTTGTTCAAAAGCACCAATATCATCTCCTTCAAAAACCTTGTCGCTGACCTCTGATGACAGAGCCTCTTTCTGTGTCCGGAAAGGCAATTTAATGAGTGTTCCCTCGAAGAATTTGTGAGCACTGTCTCTTGATAAATCACAGTCAAAGATCCCTTGATAGGGCTTGAACTGTCCAGGAAAGCTGTGAAAAAGACGTTCCTGGAATAAGTCGAGTTTGATCCCAGGACATGCTTTACTTTCTATATGCTTCTTCAGATGAGTCACATTTGGATCGAGTATCAGGAGATTCTTACCACTGAGGACAGAGGGAATATCCGTCATGTGATAAACAGAATTGAAACCAAGCCCAAACTTCCCAATTTTTTCTACTTTTGTTTCTTTGGAAGCAGATCCAACTTTGGTAATGTTTACCCAATCTTCTTCTGTGAAAAGTTTATCATTGTATGCCCAGAGACAAGGACCCTGGCAGAGAGACATATCTTGGTCTATAAGGCTGTTAGGGGGATTTTTGTGCTTTCTGAAATCGAGCATGAATTTACATGTGGTTGCGCGAGCATCTTCTGCATTCTGTATAAGCTCTTTGAAGAGGTCCTTTTCCTCATCATACTCTTTCAGTATGTTTTTGATCCTTAGGGTTATTGGTTCTGTCTGGCCACATTGCTCTATGCCAATGAATTCTGGGTTTAGGATTCGAGTGCTGAGGGAGGGAATTTTCAACCAGTCAACTGTAGCTCCTGGTATCTCTCCATGTATTACATAGAACTCCTCCTCGTCTTTCCTGAGGTCTTCCAAACCATCCCTGGAGATGTCACAAAACACAGTGGAAGATAATTTCTGCAGGTTAAATAGTCCATTTTCTACCATGACTGGTATGGGGAGATTGTCCTTAATGCTTTTCTGCCCTTTCCTCATCCAGTTCAGAATGGCAATGGCTACTTTCAGTTCAGACTGAGTTCCATAAGATGGCAATTTTCTGTCAATGTGTTGTTTCATGCTATGCAGCATCCCCTCAATTTCTTCATCTGACACTGATGCTCTCACTCCAAACTCAGTTAGCAAGTCTCTGTACGCCAGAAATTCTTCTGGTACCTTTTTGATATAGGAGCTAAGATCTAATCCTGGTGGAGAGTTCAATACTACATCACAAGGAGGCACAAATTGATTGTGAATCCAGAGCCAAGGTACATTTTTCTTATTCACTGTGCCTCTGAATTGAGCAATGTTATCTTGCATGAATTTGTAAATGCTGTGCAACTTCACTTTGAAGTTTAAATCGATATCTGGATTGTGCATTCCAGATACGCTTGCTTTCAGAGCAGAAAGATTATCAAACACTTTCTCAGGCGGAGGTGAGCTTAGCAGACCAAGCTTTTCACTAACCTTCTCATTCAGTTTCTCAGTAAGAGGCATGACATGACTCACAATATTGAAGTACTTTGAGTGCCGTACCTCCTTTGGCTTGAACATTCTTGGCTTTTTGTTTATACTTTGGTGTCCATTCACAGCATCTGGAATGTTGCAAGGAATCCACTGGGTTCCCAGTAGCTCACTAAGCTGTTGAACCGAGAACTTTGAAAGCACGTGGGTGTCATTCAAAAGTTTCATCAGGGCCTCTGCTTTTTCTGAAGCCTTTTGCAGAGACTGCACCTGCAACCTTGCAATGTGCTTGGCCACATGAAGGGCATCATTAGCAGTGATGGTATTTTCATCTGTCTTCATCCCAAGATGTCTCAAAGTGTCCAACATCTGGGGATTACTTCTTAAGGCCGTGGGAGGAAAGAATTCCGGCTCAAACAGGGCTTTGAATGTTTTGTTGTTAGGATCAAATAAATCTGATGCTTTTTTGAGATCTCCTGTTTTCAAGTCAATGAAGCTCAAATGTATACATTTTTCATACAATGCCTGGTCCTGTGCAAAAAGGACGCTACCATGTTGTAATATCCAGGTCATTATTTGGTCTGACTCTTTCCTTTTGTATAGTCTCTTCTCAATTCCATTGACCAAAAGTGTGGCTGCCTGAGCTGCATTAAGGAGGTCAGTCTTGAGCAATGTAAGGAGCCTACGGTCTGCTTCGTTTGCACACTGCACAACTACATCAGTCATAAGAAGAGTTTCTGGGAACAATAGAACTGAATTCAGAACAACTGCCTGCTTTGACTTAACAGAAATGTATTGTCCAGTTTTGGATTTTAGAGAAGCCATTGAACGGAATAGGGGCAACTCCGAGAGAAGGCCTTTCTCTGCTGGTGTGAGAGAATCCAGTGAAGAGAGACACAATTTCAATTCTTCCTTTTCCATGGGTGAAGCAGACTCAATTCCATGGATGACTTGATGCTTCTCCAAGTTCAGGAACAGTTGTAGTATGTTCCTTGGGGAGGGAGTTAATACATAGGTCTTAAGATCCCTATGATCAGGAAAGGTGTCTCTCTGTATGATGGTACCACCCACTTTTCTCACCACCTTTGCAATTTGTTCCGATAAGCTGTCCTGATCGCTTTTATGAAACACTAGAGTCGTGTTCCGTTGCAGCTTTACAAGAATTACAGAACTGGTGGAATCCAACAGAGGTTGAAGAGGGATTAATGGCATGCCAACAAAGCTGCTTAGCTCTCTCCAATTTGTGTTGAGATATTTCCAGAAATCTTTTAGCCACTGCATAGGAGGGTGTTGACCATTTCCCACCTGCCAAGTCACATGACCTTGTGTCTTCTTCCAGTCTTCAGGAAGACTTTTTATGGCATATTTAGCCACCATTTCTGAATCCATCTCGATAATTTTATTGTATGTACCTGCAAGGTAATGCAAACAATTTAAATGTATTTAAATGTATATATTTATTTTTAAATTATTTAAATTTAAATTGTACTCCAATGACAGTTGCACTTGTCTCTAATATAATATACCTTCTTTTTATGGGATTTTCTGTCCTCCATTTTCAGCAAACTGATAACATTTAACCAATACTAAACCAAAAAAGATATTATCATTCAGTCTCACATCCAGGTGAGTCACTGTAAAAGTGTCACTGTAAAATTTGAATGTAAAAATAGCTATGGAATGCTATACCTAGAGGTGGTTCTGTGTGTGTGTTTTAAAAAGAAGATTTTTGGGAAACATTAAACTTATCCTTTAAAGATATAATTATGATAACATACAGTGGGATCCAGAATTACTGGCACTCTTGATAAATATTCATGAAAATACTGTTTCAATGGAATCAACCAAATTCTTACATTTTTCATTTTTCACATTTTTGTCATTTGGCAGACGCTTTTAATCTAAAGCGACTTATAAGTGCATAGGTTCTTCCAAAAGTCAAAGCATCACATCCATTACTAGGAAAATACACATGGAATGCTGGTCTAAACATATAGTTGTCATCATAAGCGCAATGTTTATTTTTTATTTTTTATTTTTATTTTTTTGGGTTAGACAAGGTTTCAAACAACTTTAATACCTTTGGTAAAGATGGGCCCTCATCTTCAGTTCAGACCATACATTTTTGATGGGATCTCAGTCAGGAGACCATTGCAGAACATGGTTGTTTTCACTTAACCATTTCTGTGGGGATTTTGATTATATGTTTGGAGTCATTGTCCTGCTGGCCAATCTACCTACAACCATGCCAAAAATGTCCATGTTCTTGATCTTAAATAGTGCCACGGACAACTGCCAGCAAAGCATCTACAAAACCTCAATGGCCCACCTTCATATTTGTCAGCAGGTATAAGGTGCTTCTCCTTCTTTGGATTTCTCCTTTTGCTGCCAAACATGTTGAGTATGGCCAAACCTTTCTCATCTGACCATAGGACTCTCATCCAGTCAAAAATTATGTTTTGCTTGGTTTTGTTTATTATGGTCAGTAAGGGCTGTCTTTGTGCCACCCTTCCAAATAGTTTGTTGGTATGGAGATACCATTTTAAAATTGTTATCATTTTTACACCTATGGTTTTCAGAAAAGAATTTATGGCTTAAAAACATTGAAGATTGATGAGAGTAAGTGTATTGAAATAAAAGTATATACACTCAGTGAGCACTTTATTAGGTATTTTTTAGACTTCTTTTTCTGCTGCTTTATTCTGCTGTTGTAGCCTCTCCACTTAGAGGCTTGACACATTGTGCGTTCAGATATGCTCTTCTGCATGCCACTGTTGTAATGCGAGGTTATTTGCATTACTGTCACCTTCCTGTCAGCTTTGATCAGTCTGGCCCTTCTCTCTGACCTCTCTCATTAATAGCGCATTTCTGCCCAAAGAACTGCCGCTCACTGGATGTTTTTTTGTTTTTTGCACCATTCACTGCAAACTCTATAGACAGCTCCAAGGGATCAGCATTTCCAGAGATTCTCAAACCACCCAGGGTGGCACCAACAATCATTCCACTGTCAAAGCCACTTGGATCACATTTCTTCCCCATTCTGA
Organism: Conger conger; assembly: GCF_963514075.1. Taxonomy (NCBI): domain Eukaryota; kingdom Metazoa; phylum Chordata; class Actinopteri; order Anguilliformes; family Congridae; genus Conger; species Conger conger. The sequence goes on along the minus strand of NC_083776.1, from coordinate 25,060,122 downwards.
AATTTGGTCTGAAAAACAACTGAACCTCTTGACCGTGTCTGCGTGACTTTATGCACTCAGTTGCTGCGACATGATTGGCTGATTAAATATTTGCATTAACAAGCAGGTGTGCAGGTCTACCTAATAAAGTGATCACTGAGTGTAGTTTCCCCATGTGTTTGAAAATAATATATGGATTAAAATCTGTTGTTTATTAAAGGCAGCTTTTTTTCTTCATTTGTATTTAGGGTGGCAGTAATTCTGGAGCCCACTGTACCATTACCAAACATGGTTTTCTGTATAAAGTGTTTCCCCTTATATTTTCAATGCACATTACCATATGCAAGTGTACTATGGAAAATAATCAAAGCGTATGTGATTACCATCGGCAAGATGTTAACTACCAATGCAAATAATATTCAAATTGCCTTCTTTGAAAATAAAGGTATGGAGGACAATGTCTCATTTTTCTTTTTACAGTAATTTCACTTACTGAGAACAAAATAAAACCATGACCCTGATTTGGGTCAAATCAAGACCGTGACCCAAATCTTGAACTAGTGTCATTCTTTTTATATCACTTCAAAACATGGCACCAACATTGCCCAAATTTGTTTGTCTACTCCAATAATGTAGGCCAATTCATTTGTGTCCAAATTGATAGAATGGTATCTGTTCCGTATGAAATGTAATTGTGATGAAGATGGTGCTTTCTTACTTGTTGCTGCCAGTTTCCTCAGGTGGATCAGAGTGTTACTTCGGAGATCTCTGGGTAAGAATACTTCTTTCATGCCTGGAAGCAACTCACTGCAGGAAAGCATTACAACAAAAATGAATTGTAAAATATTTATTAGTTTTTTATTGTATGTTTATATACGAAGGGCAGAATATTTTTAAATATATCATGCACAATTTTACTTCAATTTAGTTTAAATGCACCACAATCTTTAAAAAAAATACAAACTTAATTATGTTAGTCAGATCATATTTTGGTTGGTACAAATTATTTTACATTTTTAATTATTAATTTCCTCTCCGAGAGCAAATGTAAGTTATTTCATTCAGGAACCTTGCTTTTATATTGGCAATAAAGGCCAAGAATTTAAACAAGATAAAATACACCAGATTGTTGGGTTGACGTCTCTGCAGAACTTACTGTGGGAACTGCTCATTGTCGATGAAGGCCAGATTGTGATCTTCATTTGTGAATGTCTTGAAGGTCCCATTGCTAAGAGGTAGAAGCTGCAGCTCCCAGAGCTCACGGTATTTTCCATCACTGAGCATGTACTCCAAAATCAAGAGCTTGTCCTCCCTGGAGAGATTTAAATTTCCATTTTTGCGGAAGACATTTCGAACAAAATCAGGGGTTGTTCTTCTTAAGGTTTCGGGACTTTCAACAGTAGTCTGGATGTCTCTTGATACATGACTGGGAATGGACACCAGTTTTTCCCCCAGTGCTATCAAAACACTCGACACCGCATTCTTCATCTGCGGCTCCATGCTGTCATCAGGCAAGAACACAGCTTCTGACAGCGTCACCCATTCATCTGCATCCACAGCCAGAGAAAAGACAGATTCATTCAGCAGGAGAAATTGCTGCAGCATTTCCATAGCAACACCATGCCATCTCTCCTTGTGTTTCATTTGGTCAAGGTCAGGCCAAAGACAGTACACGGAGGAGGAAGGAAAGTCGTAGACTTGAGAAAAGCGAATGGCGTCCAGGATGATCATGTGGTATGCACAAGGGAAAACCTCCTTAATGAGCAACTCATTCCAGACAGCAGCTTCATCAAATCTCTGGTCCTCCTCCCGCCATTTGATGTGCCTCCTGTTGTCTGTGAGGCCGAAGCAGGCATTAACACGGACGGGGAGCCCAGTGCTGTTGGTTTCATTATTTGGAAGGGGCAGAAAGCAGCTCAATCTTCCATCAGTCAGAGACCTCTCCTGGTCTAATGGGAATGCCAGGTCAACTTGGGGTCGAAAGCTTTGTTTCTTGGCTAGCGCGTCCAGTTCTGGCACCTGCCCTTCTTTCATACAGCATGTTGTTATAAGCCACTGGACGTCTGTTTTGCCTTTGCTTGGACAGTCGGAGGATATGTTTTTTAAATGTGTGAAGCCCTCCACAGTCAGCATTTCTCTTGAATGAAAAGATTCATTAACCGTAAGGCTTGATGCGGATGCTTTATGCCTGACATTGACTGAGCCATTTGTACTGATATGAATTAAGGAGACTGATGAAACCTTTCTCAGGAAAAGCAGGCTCATGTCTGCATCAGCAATGAAGCTGTTAAAGAGCTGAACCACTCTGTCAGAATCATACATGTTGTCTGAAATCTCAGATGGCTCATTACGTAAAGGAAAGCGAAAGAGGGTTCCGCTGAACTTTTTGCCTTCGCCAACGGCATCTTCCCAACATTGGTCACTGACATATCCGAGCACGTCTCGAAACGGCTGGACCTGATCGCTCAGCCTCAGCAGTGCTTCCCTGTCTTCCTCATCGTCAAGAGACCAGCGCATGCCTCCCTCTCGCTCTCCAAATATCGTCTCCTGTGGGTCCAGCATGCCAAGGTATTTGCCACTGAATATGCATGGTAAATCTAGAAATGAAGAGTATTTATTATTTATTTAGCAGGAACCATTCACAATTAAAAAACCATTGCACCAGAGTTAGCTTCAAGCTAATTTACATCAGCAGTCCTTGGGCAAGTACAATACAAAAATAACACAATATTGCATTCATTGCATTTGGCAGTCGCTCTTATCCAGAGCGACTTACAGTTGGTTAGACTAAGCAGGAGACAGTCCTCCCCTGGAGCAATGCAGGGTTAAGGGGATTGAACCACCGACCCAGTCATGTACCTTAACCATTACGCTACAGGCCGCCCTATAAAATGCTGTAAATAACAATTACAATCAGTAAAATTAAGAATTAAAGCGAGATCATCATAACAAAGGTAACTACTAGGGAGGACATTATTGTGTCAAAACTTTGAAATTGGCAGATTCTCTGATATTAGTGGGTAGTAAGTTCCATTTTCTGATTGCTTTAATGGAAAAGGCGAACGGTTGTCTTTTTCAATGCGGTGACAGTCTCCTCTCACTGAGGCTCTAGTCTGACTATGGGGGTGAGCAAACATTCTTTAAAAGGGGGTGGTGCGATATCATGAATAATTCTACACATACAATCAGCCAGGCCATAAATATTTGGACACTGACAATGTTATTTTAGCTGTCTACCACAGGATATGGGAGTTGGACGTATAATGAATATGAGCTCAAAGTGCAGATTTTAGCTTTAATTTGAGGATATTTACATCTAAATCGGTGAACGGTGTAGGAATTACAGCCGTTTCTATACATCGTCTCCCCAATTTTAGGGGCTCAAAGATTATTGAAAATAATTAACATAATCATAGATTAAATTGGGCGGCACGGATGGTGCAGTGGGTAGCACTGCCGCCTCACAGCAAGGAGGTCCTGGGTTCGAATCCCCGTCGGCCGGGGCCTCTCTGTGCGGAGTTTGCATGTTCTCCCCGTGTCTGCGTGGGTTTCCTCCGGGTACTCCGGTTTCCTCCCACAGTCCAAAGACATGCAGGTTAGGCCAATTGGAGAGTCTAAATTGCCCGTAGGCATGAGTGTGTGAGTGAATGGTGCGTGTGCCCTGCGATGGACTGGCGACCTGTCCGGGGTGTATTCCTGCCTTTCGCCCAATGTATGCTGGGATAGGCTCCAGCCCCCCTGCGACCCTGATCAGGATAAGCGGGTTCAGATAATGGATGGATGGATGGATAGATTAAATTGTCATTTTTTCATACTTGGTTGCATATCCTTAGCATGCCATGGACTTCCTGATGTCCGTGACCTATCAATATCATCAGAGTCTGGATATCATATTTTCAGCGATACTAAAACTCTTTGCATTTTAATGGATCTCAATGGGAATTGGGGGGTGGGACTAGATTCAGCTGTAAATTACGCCGATAAAGTTTAGAACACATTTCTTGGCTAAATGGCTTTAAGTCATCAAGGGTCCAAAGTATCAAATGAGGCTCAAACCATCATGCTGTTGTCAGATATGCAGCAGATATGGATGGATCACTTCAAGGGTTGTTTCTCCTGAATAATTGTCCTACTGAACCTGATGGATTTAGATTAAAGATTAAAGTCTGCACTTTGAGCTCATATTGATTCATTATTTACTCCCAACTCAAATATCCTGTGGTAGGCAGCTAAAATAATAACTTTCTCAATGTCCAAATATTAATGGACCCGACTATATAAAGAACAAAATTGGTCAAAAGTAATCAATTATATATTTTTTATAATGTTACAATAATGATAGGCTCTTGTCTTTTTATCCATAGTTTTCAATGTTTGTTTCTACAAGGTATACAGTGATTTGATATGAAAAATGTATGCTGAAAATGAAAAATAATGAGAGGGAAAATGAAAATTCATGTGTTAGTAGTAAGAGGAATGACAGACATCGCCACAGCCCCCATCCCTCCAATCTCACCTGGTGTGGCAGAAAGGCCAGAGCAGCATCTGATGTTTAACATACACATAACAACAGTCACAGTTGTTCAAACAGTAGATGGAATAATTAGCCATTTGTGCAAATCACCTGTAACATGATAGATGGAGTTGAATCCGATTCCAAACCGGCCCACTTTGTTTGGATCGTTGCGTTTCACGCTCCTCCCTGTGGTCTGTATGCCTTCCCAGTCTTCCTCCATGAACTCTGCATCGTTGTAGGCATAGAGGGCAGGACCTGCTCAAAAACAACCATAACAATCAGAATGAATGCCAATTAGCTCTCAGTAATTGTATGCAGCTCTAACACAGCTTACAGAGATACAGACTGCTCCTCACTGAATAGGATAACATGATCTAAAACAGTGCCTGTATCTGGGTGTTACTAATAGTTTGTCTTTTTGTTAGATCATGAACCAGTTTTTATGGTGTTATGTTAGATGACATGAGCAACCAATCTCCATTACAATATTCCCATGACTTACATCAGAAAAATGTTTTAAAAGTGCAAACCTCAGACTGTGGTTAGACTGTACATTTTATTTCAATTTGACATGATAAAGCACAATTACATGCCAATTATGTGCTTAACTACGTTTGATATGTAAAAGTGCCCCCTGGTGGGCATTACAGTGAAATGTGAAGGATTGGCCCGACGGGAGCATTCTATAACCCAGCTGAGAACACTAACCAGAGCCACTATACAGCAAGCAGAGGGGCAAAATGTAAGACAGGGCAAATACGGTCAAACCCAGAAATTCAACAAGGTAATCTCAAACCACAAATCTGCGAGCAAAGTTTGAACAGCTGAGCTGGGTTTAATTGTACACTTTATCCCTGACGGTTCCCTTCCCTTGCTTTAAGGGGGGAATTCCAAAAATGCAACAACACCACTTTTGCAAATACAATACCCTGGTATTTCTCCAGGTCTTCAGTCCAAAGGGTCTGGGTTCCATAGGCTCTGTCATCATGGATGAACACTACCTCTGTAGCACCAGCATCATCAGCATTCTGTATCAGCTCCTGTTCATGACACAACAGTAATCTTCCTTGTCATCATCAAAATGAGCATAATACATGAACAAGGTCTGATGCACAGTAAGGAGAACTCATTGTGTGAATATGAGTAATGAACACCTGGGGTGGGCGGGGGTGTATATGAATAAAACCGCACCTTCAGTATTTGACCTCCATCAGGATATCTGCGCAGAATATCTTTTAAATAGTCGATAAAAGGTGGAGATGTGGCACCAAAGGCATTTCTAGGGAAAAATAATTATAGAACATACAAAGTTAGAACTCCTCTGTACAGTGCCCAGAAAAGGTATTGCGGTGTGTCATGCAGTGTGTGCGCTTTGTCCACCCTTCCCCCCACTCGTCTCTTCCCCGCGAGAGGAGCAAGATCTACATCCGATGTCCACCTGGATTCATCATGCATCGAAATGGCACACTGACAGCACAGAATGTATAGCCCGAGCAGTTTGTTTTCTAGAATTAGGCTACCAAAAATGATAACAGGAAACAATTCTAGACCTAATATACTTTTATTTGCGGATAGTCAAATGAGAACCGAGAGTCAGACCTGGAGCAATCACGACAGAATTTATATTTGACTTTATGCACCTAAAACACAAGGCATCTAAACGCAATTTGTTATCAGCCTTCAAAAATAGTTCCATTTCGTCAACTTACTTCCGTCTCCTCTTTTGTCTTGCCGACAAATCCATTCTTCTAAATGTGATCCTTATGAAAGAAAGTACTGTTATAATGAGGTGGTAATCGGTGGTTAAAATAGAACATTTACAACTTATACATTATATGTGCATATATGAATTGAACGTAGCCTATAGCTTAACATACAAGTAACACTCAAGTGATGTTACGCTAAAATAAGCGAAATGAACAAGCGGGAGATTAGTAATGTAACCCATTAGCCGGAGCATAGTAGATTAATCACATTACCTTCAAAATCTTTGCATGCTCCATTTGTTCATGTCATCTTATCAGTACTGAACCTCCCATAAAAGTGAGCGTAGCATGCGGTGTTACATTCCTTTTATGAAGGCACATCCCCTGGCACCGCCAAACCTTAAGTTTCGATTTACCAAGTTTAGTCAACACAATAAGCCATGAGTTTCGATTAACCAAATAAAATGATAATCGCTAAATTACAGACGAAATGAAACTCAAAAGTGTCGCAAGCAGTGCCCGAGCAATAAAAACGTAAACATGTACTAATTGTAAGAAAATCTATGGATGTGTGTTTAATTGCATCTTTTAATACTATCCAATGAGAACAAATCATAATTTAGAATTTAAGTGCATTTTTACACAACTTTTAGTATCAGCTGATGATGAAAAACGGCATGTCCAATGCCAGACTTGTGCAGTGTAATGACAATTAAAGCACCAGCCGAAAAGCAGCGGTTTTAAAGGCAGCGCTGTCTCTCGTGTTACAGCAATATGTTATTAGTAGCATACATTTTTGCGATATTTGTTTGTGCATGTAGTAGTATTTGGATAGAGTTTCAACTTTTAATATTTGTGCTACTTGACGCCCTTGAAGAACAAAAGATCAACAAAATTACTAATCATACTCACAACAAATGGTTTTTAAGCCATTAATGCGGTCCACGGGGGCAAGAACAAATCAAACTAGTTGTTTCCAAAAATGCTGATATTGGTCGGATCATAAGCAATGGTAACACCACAGATATTAATTTTTTAAAAATTAAAAAATTAAAAAAATTGATAAGCTCTGACATGGTTGGGGGAAATGTAGCAAGATGTTCCTGAATGCAAGACTATTACCATTTTACTCAAATTTCATTATTTATTTAAAAAAAAGAATAATAATTTTTAAATTTAATTTCAAGCATTTTCTCAGGTCATTTGCAACACTTGGTGAAACAAAGTACACAATAGACATATAGGCTGCTGTTTTAAATCATATTATTTTCCAAACCTGAATATAACCATGAATTGGGCCTGAATTCCTCGTTTGGGCTGATCACATCGACAGGCACTTATTACCCGCTTTCCCAGGTCTTTACTATTGACATGTAGCCACGTGCTGTTCTCATGTAACAATATTGGATTAGGTTACAGCCACTTGGTTCCAAAACTGATTTGCAGTGGGGCAAATCCCAAAATATATGCTTGGTTCCCTGAGCGCATAACTCAAGATCAGAGAATGAAGAAGAGAATGCAGTGTCATGTTTGATCCATCTGCGCATGACCTACTCTATCTGCGCAGCTGTGAATCCTATATTAAACAATAGGGCTCCACCTAGTGGTGTAATTTATAAAGACACATCTCCATCAATAAGGATGATACTCCTTCAGGAAAACTAAACTCATCTTATTGAGCTCAAAATCAAAACTCTGATAAAATATTTGGTGCCGACGGACCCCTGAGCACAAACCTCACAGAACAGAAGAGGAACGTCATGATGTGACTTTTTTTTTTACATGTAATGTACGTTCTGTGAAGAAAATTATTGCTTATGAGGTGATGGTCAGGATTTTCAGATACAGTGCACCTGAAAGATTTCATCAAATGGTATCTCATCATTACTAGTGGATAGATCTTTATCCCAAATTGATTGAATTGCAAGGAGTTTGTAAGAGGCTGTAAGGAGAAATGTGTTAAACCCCTTGTTCCATTTCTCCTCTCCAGCATGGCATGTATTGCATGTGTGGGAAGCTCTGTTCCCCCGAGGTATGTTTTTTTGCCAGACGCAAACGTAGGTGAAACGCTTTTCAGCACTATTATTCAGTAACGGATTATTACCAGTTCCTGTTCCAGTTCCTAATTAAGTGAATTTTACAAGGAGAGCAAGTTCAAATCACAATGTAGCATTTATGTTCAATAGGTTCGTTTTTTCAGACCTCCAGTTACTTTCTTAAATCACCTATGCTCATTGCCATTGCCAAACATCACAAAGCCCTTACTCAAGTGCTTCCCAAACTCGATCCTTCTGTACGCTAATTACACCCAGAACTTTAACAAAATGTTAATTTTGCTGAATCATGTGCTTTTCATGAGGGATTATTTACCCTTGTAAGCCACATTATCAGACATACACTCAGTGAGCATTTTATTAGGCATTTATTATTTTTTAGGCTTCTACTGCTGTAACCTATCCACTTAGAGTTATGGTGCGTTGTGTGTTCAGCGATGCTCTTCTGCATACCACATGTAATGTGTGGTTATTTCCGTTACTGTCACCTTCCTGTCAGCTTTGACCAGTCTGGCCCTTCTCCTCTGACATCTCTCATTAACAGGGCGTTTCTGTCTGCAGAACAGCTGCTCACCCTGTTTTTTAGAGTGTTAGAGTGTCCTGCTATCTGAATTAAATCGAGGACATCATGCAATATCAGCTCCAACAGCATGGAAACCTTTTTTGGTTGCCTTGGTAAAAGCTGTACAGGCAGTCATTCGCTTTCACTATCAGTACACTCTGCTTCTGGTGCAATTCCAGCGCTAATTCTGCTGCTAATATCCCCCTCTAGTGCTGCGCCTCTGCAAATACACCATTTCTTCATACAAAGGAATGAAACTTACCCAGCTACTACAACAATCCAGTCACTTTGCACATTTTTGCATATAACTGACATTGTGACATGTTCTGCAGAAAGTGATCATGTTCTTAAACTAAGCACATGCTGTTGCCTACTACCATAATTCAAGTGTTTCGAGATCTTGCACATACACACAGACAGACACACCAAAACAGACACACCTGCTTACATATGCAGGCATACACACACACACACACACACACACACACACACACACACATTTTAATACTTTTATTCATGTCCACATACCAAAGTAACATAAAAGGACATAAACAATATGCAAAATATACACACTCACACACATACACACAAATACACGCACACACACACACACACACACACACACACACGTACAGGCACACACACACAGTAATGCACTAGCAGACATGTTGCTGGGTCTGTTTGGCAGGGTGGGGTGGAAGAGCTGGTTCCCCTGTATTCCATTCACTGATCATGCTCACTGAGTGTCAGTTTGCTGCTCAGACCAGGAACAGGTGAGAGACACTTTACTAATCTCTTATTTATCTCTATATCCACCTCGAGAGCTCTGAGTCTGTCTGTCCATCCCTCAGTGTTACTGGTTCTGTGTCTAGTCGAACACCTGTCTCCCTGTCTGGCTGTTTGACCGTCCCTTTCTGCTCTTTCTACTTTATGTCTGCAGTCTGCCTGTGGCTGGTTCAAAATATGATTTGTCTCTGTACATACCATTGCTGAAGTTGCAAAGTATGTTAGAAAGAATAACATATAGCTGTGTGCACACTATCAGTAATATACTATATATTCCTGAAACGATCCAGCTGTTTCACTCGGTAATGTACAGACTTGTTTGGGGCGTGGCAGCCATGTATCACTGTTTGGCAGTGTATTTCTGTGCCAGTAAGTTTTTTTTTTCCTTTCAACAGTAAACCTCCAAATATAATCTCTCTCAGTCTCTGCACTTGTAAATCGCTTTGGATTAAAAGCGTCTGCCATATGACTAAAATGTAAAATGTAAAATGTCAGTCTGAATAGTAGCATGATAGCATTCAAATAGTTGGGAAAAAGGGAGTGTTGATGGAACCTGTTCACTCCCACACCATTAAATTGTGGGTGTGCTATGTATGCTTGTATGCTACGATGTGTTTTAGGTTATAGAGAAGGCATTAGGGGCTCTATTGTCCAGCTGATATGTACAAGACCTCTCCCTGCCAAAGAGGCATTTTTCTCACGGATTTAGACCTGCCTCAGCCCATTTGATAATTTGGTTACTCACCGTGCATTAAAGTGGGGAGAGGCGTGGTTGAGGGTGTATCAATGAAGATCAAGCAGCTCACTGCAGTTTTAGTGTCAGCATTGTCTGCGATTTGTGTCTGCACTGTGCTGCTCAGATCAGGTCTCTGGTGCAGGTTGCAGCCTGGTGTATGGCAAGTTGCTAGTTTCAGGGGCCTTCCCAAACAAAGTACACTTGATCATAACCTATTCAAAAGCCACTCAACCATTTTTGTGGATCATATGCTGTCCAATTTCACTTTGATAGACATCCCCCAAGCATAGCCTTCTTTGCATTAATTGTTCAGTGTCTTTTTTTCAATGTTAGTTCTTGTTTCTGTTCTCAATTTTTTATGGCTGTTCTCATAAATACTGTAGCCTACTGCAGTGTGGTCCCAGGGGTACTGTATTCTGTTCTTTTTCTTACACCTATCTGTAATGTGAAGAATGACAGTAAACACAACTTGAACTTGAACAATCATTTAATTATATGACTGTAGATAAAGGGGAAGTTCACCCCAAAAATGAAATGAAAGTATATTTCCACTTACCCAGAGTCGGCCTACTATCCATCCAGATAGTTTCACAGTGATTTTGACAAACGCATAATAGCTTTGAAATTCACAGTTCAGGTATTAACGGGTATCAAAAAAGACCTGTTGATATCTCAACCATTCAATTTGAAGCTGTTATGTGCTTTACTGAAGCTGCAACAAGCTGTAGCATTCTGGCAACATCACAGCACCACAGCTCAAGTTTCATCTGAGACATTTCTCTGATATGGTGCACTTCGGTGGAAGTAATTCTCAAGTTTTTGTAAATGTAGAATTTTGGTTCATTGAGTGCCACAAAAATATGGATCAATAAAGGTCTGCATATGTGAACTGCATGTACAAAACTCAGTGATCTTATCTGGATGGATATCTGGGTAAGTGGAAACATTCTTTAATATAATTTTTGGGTGAACTGCCCCTTAAAAATGATGGCTGCATGCAGTTACATGCATTAACTGTATTGGTTATCTGTCCCTGTGCTAGTTTAACATCAACTGCTGTAGGCAATTAGCTTGAGGTGCCACAGCTAGATTCTTCCATGGTCACTCTGCACCTCCCGCACACAGGATGTCGGGAGAAGCTTCTGATGAGTACATCCTCATCTTCCATAGCAGGGGTAGACCTGGGTGCAAACGCATGGTTCATAAAGGAAATGAAAACAGGTCACTTGAATGGCAATGATGGAATCTAGCCACTACACACCTACTGATAAAACTGTATATTCAGCCGAATCCAGCCCTGGTTTCCACCTGCTCCCAGTTCACAAAGCTCTCCTCGCCTCTGCTCTGCTCTGCTAAATTAAACATTCACTAGCCACACTCCATACCATATGCTATTGATTATAGATTCAGTAGCCACACTCCATACCATATGCTATTGATTATAGATTCAGTAGCCACACTCCATACAATAAGCCATTGATTATTGATTCAGTAGCCACACTCCATACCATATGCCATTGATTATAGATTCAGTAGCCACACTCCATATCATATGCCGTTGATTATAGATTCAGTAGCCACATTCCATACCATAAACCATTGATTTTAGATTCAGTAGCCACACTCCATATCATATGCCATTGAATATAGATTCAGTAGCCACACTCCATATCATATGCCATTGATTATAGATTCAGTAGCCACACTCCATAACATATGCCATTGATTATAGATTCAGTAGCCTCACTCCATACCATAAGCCATTGATTATAGATTCAGGAGCCACACACCATATCATATGCCATTGATTATAGATTCAGTAGCCACACTCCATAACATATGCCATTGATTATAGATTCAGTAGCCACACTCCATACCATATGCCATTGATTATAGATTCAGGAGCCACATGGGAAAATAGAGCCCAGCATGGGAAATACCATAAATATCAATTTACAAATACAGTGCAACCCTGTTGAAAAAAAACTGTGCTTTTGAAGCAGCTAGTAGCTGGTTGATCAGTTCAGACCAGCTCCACACTCACCATAGTTTGACCAGCTCAAGTTAGGTTTTGAAACAGCTGGTCGCTGATTATTTCAACCTGGTTATTTCTGGCTGGATTCACAGGAGTGAAGAATATAGTGTGACCACCCCCTTCATGTAACTTTTTGCTGTTTTTGCTGGGACATGTTTGTGTGAAAAGGGTTGATACTGTATAAACTACTCTACTTTAGTACTCCCCAAAAAGAAAAAATGTTCTAAAAAAGAAAAAACAAACACAATTTCCACTCCCAGTGAGAGAATCTGTGAGGACAATGCTCATGGCTTTAGTCTCATCATCTCTGTTCTCCTCCAGCCCCGCAGTGTGAACGATGAAGGCCACACTCCATGCTCTCAGTTTCGTCCTGGTCTGTCTGGTGGCCTATTACATCGCCATAGTTTCCCAGATGAAAGAGGAGCTGTCGGTGGAGAAGCACAGTGAGGGTTCCCACAGCAGCCAGGAGGACCACAGCCCCAGCCCTGCCCCGGTGGAAGAGCCAGAAGAGCCAGTGGAGTCCCTGCAGGATGTGGAAAACGTTCCGGACCAGGATTCAGCAAACGTTCCAGACCAAGATGTTGCAAATGCTCCGGGCCAGGATGCAGCAAACGTTCCGGACCAGGATGGGACAAACGTTCCGGACCAGGATGGGACAAACGCTCTTGGTGCAGCGCCAGCAGAAGTCCCCGAAGCTCAAGAAGAGGAGACACAGCAGCCACACCCACTGGCCCGAGGTTTTTCTGATCCCTAAAAGCACGCGCCTATGATGACAGCAGTGCAGTTCATCACCTGACTGTGCTCAAACATCTCACTGAAACTGTGCCTCTAATAACAGCCCAACTTCAGATATTTGTTGTACACCCAGGGACCCCGTATGAGGGGGAAGTTTGAGGCCCTGACTGACAGGGGCCCTCAAAAAATATGAGAGATTACAGCCAATGCACCAAATTAGTTCATGAACCAATCTATATACAACAGCTAAAATATGAATCAGAAGTTATACAGTACTAATCATAGTAAGCCTAAGGCTTGGTGAAGGAATTTCATTTTTTTTCTGTACATGATACCCCCTACCTCTCTGGAGTACCAAATTATAGCTTGCTTATATACCACACAATATTCATTACCAGCTCTCTTGTCAAATCCAAAATATATCAATTAATCTGATGTTTTTCAAAAATGTGTAGGTATTTTAGTCTTGCATAATGTGGATGATGACTTCTGATCTTCTGGCAGGATGGGGTGAAGACATTGACTGGGTGGAGACGTATGAAGAAGCCCTGCGAATGTCCAAAACCAGGTGCTAAGCATGCTAGCGGGGCAGAACTTTGTCTGGACCTTTCAGTGCACTCACTTCATTGATTTCAATAGAAAGAAGAGATTTAGATGAATACTGTATATTTGGCTCTGGTTGCTCACTAACTCTCTCCACTCCTTAGCAAGAAACCTCTCATGGTCATTCACCACCGGGAAAGTTGTCCTATATGCAAAGGCAAGCAGTCCTTCCTGTGCCATTCATTTCACTACACCACTGAAAGTTACTTTTCAGTAATTCTGGATGTGCTGTCATTAGTAAGGTATAGGTTGAGACTGTTATATTTACCCGTATTCACAAGTGTTTAACATTGGTTATGCCTATATACATTTCACCTTAAATTAGTAATAACATTGGAAAAATAAGTTCATATGCAATGTTCATATCATAATATATTTATATTGTTTTTATATAATATACAGAACCATGAAAAAGTATTTGCCACTTCCTCATTAGCTCTATTATGCTCTATTATTGCATATTTGTCAGACTGAATGGTTTCAAATTTTTAGGCAAAATGTAATAGCAACTGAGTTAACACTTTTTTAAATGTAATTTATTTTATGAAAAGAATGATCAAACACCCATATCATCCTTGTTTATTTAGGTTTCCTTTGTCTAATATTACATCCTGTGTTACACCATTCTATGTGATAAATATGCATTAATAGAGGAAATCAGACAGGGGACAAATACTTTTTCAGTACACTATATTTTCTTGGAAAATATGTTGCTAAACACATTCAGTTATTCCTTTGTGGATAATGATTCCTGTCATATCCTAACAGACTTGAAAGCAGCATTCTCTGGCCACGAGGAGATCCAGAGGATGGCAAAGGAGGAGTTTGTCATGTTTAACCTGATGGTGAGTCTGCCTGTGTGCATGTGTGACAGCCCTGTCTGGTCAGTGTCAGTGGGCAGATCTCCTCCTGCTCATGTGCCCCCGTTACTCCCTCCCTTTCTCCACATCTCGCCAACAGCACGAGACCAAGGACAGCAATCTGGCCCCCGACGGCTACTATGTTCCCAGGATCATTTTCGTTGGTGAGATGCTTTGGCCATCAATCCTGAGCTCAGAATAAATCATGGTCTAAATGGCATAGTCATGATAGTCACTAATGGTCGTAATAGTCAATGTTTCTCGCACTGTGGAGCCTCCAGGAGTCCCTTTCAAAAATGAAGAGGACAACAAGTAAATATGTTAACTTCAGAAAATGTAAAATTAATTCATAAACATGTTTCACATATAAGTCATTGCAATATGTAAAAGAGGCTACAGTTTTATGCATTAATTTGTGAAATGCTTTGCCAGGATGTTATTGTGAGGCTCCTGGGACACTGTAGATGTTTGATATTTCTCTTGTCTAGACCCAGCCATGGTGGTCAGAAGTGATATCACTAGACCCGGCAAGAAATACATGTACAGCTACACAGACAATGACATGCAGCAATGTGAGTACTGTTTAACAGGGCAGGGCTCTGCATTTCAAATGCAGGCTGGTGATGTGGGGAAGGTAATCCCAGGCTCTCTGTAAAACACTGATGTCTTAAAAGACCGGCACGACTTGACAGAAGCCAGAACCTGTGTTATACGTGCCTGTTGTGTTTTTCATTTCAGCACTTGTGAATTTTCCACAGGCTGAAATGATTCAGCGCTGGCGATAATGAGTAAACAATGCAGTACATCAGTAATTCCATTTCAGAAATGAAGGTCAAGACTAAGGATGCCAGCTATGAGTTTGAATAGAATCATGTTGTTCCAGAAACTACCTTTAAAATGTCAGGACAAATAACTCTCACACTCTTAACCTCCGTAATAAAACAGAGGAATTGATCACACTCTACCGCCTATAGTTTTCCTATCCATTTTCACTCCAACAATGGTTTGATCTTGCCCATGGCATTTTGAAAATAATAATCCTTTGATAAATAAAGTTGATTATTAAAGAAAAACTTTGCTCAGGCTCTGGAGGGATGTGTCAGGTGTGGCACACCCGCCAGTGTGTGGTGAGGTGAGGTGGAGTGGACAGACCAGTTGGATGGAATGCACAATTGTCCCACACTATTGGTTGTGTCTCACACCTGTCTGACATTCTCTGCTGTTTTTCTGTACAGTTCTCTAACAGGATTTGAACACAAGGTTGGTGTACATGTGCCTGAACTTGTGTGTGTCTTTGCTTTCTGCTTCTGCAGTGCTGGACAACATGAAGAAAGTGAAGATACCTCTCAACTTACCTGAACTGTAGCTCCCCTCACCACTAGCACCACCTACTGGAAGACCACGGAATAGTCTCTGTGGTTTTGTCCATGGAAAATAAATGTAATTAAAAGCATCCATGTTCTATTTATTTGTCAAGGAGAGCTCATTGGGCCTGTTAGCCAGATAACTACGCTAACTACGAGTTAAACCCGGCCCCTGCCCAAATCTGGAACATTCACTGAAGTAAAAGAAGCTGCTGGCGTTCAGGAATTCCCAAGTCTTTCATGAAAATATTCACACATGATAGCATTAATGCAATTTCATAAATGCCTATAAACAAATTGAAGAAATATTAAGATCACATAATTCTGCAAAGACTTAATACTTTACAGAAATTATTCAGAAATAATGGATGCCAATATTTTGTAAGCCCATTGGAGGGATAGACGTGATCATGCACACCAGTGCGTACCAAGATATTTAGATAACATTGTTAACAAAACAATGCTATTTAAATATTTTGGTATGTACTGGTGTTCATGATCACGTCTATCTATCTTAACAGGTGCTCCCGGACCTGTAGAATTTGTTATATAAAAATAAAAAAGACCACCTGCTATATTTCAAAATGCATGGGATCTATTCCTACATAAATTTCACCACATGCAGTACCATGTAATTCCAATGGAGGGAAATATATTTTGTACAAACAGTTTTTCCATTTGGCAATAAAGGTGAAAGTCGAAATGCGCTCACAGGAAAAGCAGATGCCTCCTTTCTAGGATTCAAAAACAAAGCTTTCAGGACTAAGATGACTGGAGTCATGTTTGTCAATGATAACCTACAGCATTAAAAAAAAAAAAAAACTCTTTCATTGAATGGACAAGCCATAGTGTATCACATAGAGTAAACCCTTGACATTATATATAATGATTAAATATGTATTTTACATTAAAAATGATCACTTGTAAGATTTTTTAAAGGCAAATAACAAATAATCAGTTGTATTACACTTACATGAAACAGATAGATAACGACAGACAAAAATACATTTGATGCACACTGTTTGTCAACAAAAAGTGGGCCATAGACTGTCCCCCCAAAAAAAAAATATTTTTGTGCAGGTACATTTCAACACTCATCCTTGAAGTTGCAATCACAGAAAATAGACAGAAATAAAGATAGATAAATAAAAGTGTGTTTTACAAGTGTATCTTCCCACCCTAGCTTTAGATGATAATAACGTGAAAGTTCAATTGCAGGCCACATAAATCACAAAAAAAACAAATCAAATCAACAACAAAAATCCAAGCAATTCATGAGTGAAATGGTTATAGCCAAGTGAGGTGCATTTGCATACATTTAAATGAAGACTGCAAAGGCTAATATCACAAAGCAAAATGTTTGTATCACTATTGGATTTTTGAATGCATGTCACAATATTTGCAATCAGTGGATAGAATAACACGAAATAAATCGATGCTACAGTTTTACCACATGGTGGAGCTGATGACCACAAACCTCATTTGTGACTTTTTACCTGTAATGTATTGTACGTAAGCTACATTGATACTCACTTTAAGTCTTAAAATATAGTTTTATATAATACGTGGTGCAATTATGGGACATAGCAAATTTTTTTTCATGCATTTTTTTTCAGGACTCGGTAAGTCCAAAAACATATCGTCTAAAACACATTAACGCAATTTCAACTATCGTGACCAAAGCGACAATGTGTGAGCTCAACTAACGGGGCAGGCCACACTGCACACGAAGCACGTCAACACGTCCAATGTTAATATTTAACTGCGTTAAATACTGCAACGCAGTAGACCTAAATACCCTGACACCAAATAGCCTATACAGGCAAAGGAATTGGTTATGGTTCTCACAAATATATATATAAAATAAATCGGCTCGCCATGGGTTAAAATTCAGTTGACGTGTTGTTAAACAAAACTTGAAGACACGGTGTCCAGCATTTCATAGGCGCACTCGTTCCAGGGAAGCCACAACTAAATAACGCAATTCTATTACGTATATCAACACGCGGAGACACTGTAGGCACAGCAAAGAAAATGCGCATATGTTCTCAGTAACACTTTTGCCATTTCTATTCATCAAAAAAATAATAAAAAATAGTATATACAATAGTAAATATTGTATTGCACTATACAATATTTCATTTTGACAACTACGGTAGGCTACATAGTTGTGATCAGATTGTCATATCGCGGAGGAAAAGTAAAAGAGCAAGTAAGCCGATGCAAATGGCTGAGAGGATTTGAAGATGGACTTGAACCTGCGAGCTACGAAGGAGATTAAATATGATCGTTGTTTTTAGGCTGGAGAGATGCGTTCAGTGATGCTTGCGTTTGGATCACGTACATTTTAAAAGTCACATTAAGATCACAACTCTTCGGGGTCTCTGCGCGTGCTTAGACATTTACAAAGGAACATATCTGTCGGAATCATTCAAGTCTTTCAAGTGCCCATTGTTTAAATATATAAGAAAATATTCTTCCACCGATTTGAAGAGGCTAGATATCGTCGCTTGGATGAAAGGGTGAGGTGAAATCATATAGACACGAATATCAGATATCAGTAGGCTTACTATCATATCTGATGTAACCTATGGTATCCGAGAGCTGAGCATATCAAGAAGTGAACCCCTCATTTGTAAAAGTAGTCTCGGGTCTAATCGTCTGTGGACGTCTATTCTTATAGAATAGTAAATGAAGTATATATCTTAGTGGAAGTTCAAGATCGAGTTTTGTGGGCATACACTGCATCAAGTCATGTGTTTTGTGTGGGGCTATTTTCTCTCACGTGTTTTTGAGATTCAGCTTTTGAATGATCCTGTCTTCTCTTCTCCGCACAGTTAATTACAGCAATGGTGCACCTCCTTGCGCGATCCTACAAACCTGAAAACCTGGATCTATCTATAAGTTATATTCAACTAAATTAGTGATTTAAGAAAGAAAGAAAGAAAGAAAGGAAAAAGAAAGAAAGATGAAAAACCTTTTCACGACCTTGCTTCTTCTCTCTCTACACCCGGTGAGTTTTTATTGCTCTTCTTTTTAATTAATTTGACTCATTAAGTGAACTGTATCATTCTACGGTCATTAAAGACAAGCATCTAAGATTTTTAAGTCATGACAATAATGAATAAAAAAATAAACGAGGAATGTGCGGGATATAAGCTAATTTCAGATGCCAGAAAGATACACTGTAAATGTTCTGTAGCTATTGGGCTGTAGTATATCTATTATCAGTATAATCGCAAAACTAGCTGTAATGTATGGAATTTGGCAAATTAACTTAAAAGAACTATCTATAAAACAGCAGTGCAACCACCAGCGACATCCACCAGTGCTATCTTCACCATTCTATGTGTGGCAAGTGTGAAGAGGTAGAAAACCGAAGTTCACACTATCACAGTTATCCAAAATCTAAATCATTCAAGAAGCAAGTTTGGCCTACTATGCTCATTTTAACGGCAATAGGCTACATTTTGTATTACGTGTATTTATTTCTGTCGGGGAGGAGTGACTTGTGACATTAAGCTGATGTTATTGAAAAATAGCTTTAAGAAAACATATACGCCTATCCCAACAAACATAAACATAAGCATGCATTTCAATCGCAACAAACATAACGGTAAACGGAAAGAAATTCCAACAATGCTGAAATAAATGAGCAAAGTCAACTGGGATACATAAATATGTCTATGGTTAAATGCTTTCAAGCCTGAACTATCCAATGCAATTAGTTTCACAATTATGTATACACCAGTATGTGTGTCTTACTTATTATTATGATTTGCAGAAAAGCATGTGTCTTACTTGAACATACTACCTTCTTACATGTTGTGTATTTAGGAGAATCAGTGTCCCTTCAGTCAGTGTCTTTTTTACAGTGATTGAGGAATCCAGATCACTGTGAAACACAATATAGCAATGAGTAATGTAATTTTGTATAGAAAATCAACAGTTCAATTGTAGTTCATTAATCATATCCCCCTTGCCTCCATGGTGCAATCTGGTACTTACTATTCACAATTTAGATTTTACTATGTGGATTGGTGCCAGTTGTGTGCAGATTAATTTCAAAAATGGTTAGCAGATAAACCAAAAATATAAATATAGGCAGTATCAATGAAAACAAAAGTATATAGTAAAAGAAAAAAGTGATCTCAGTAGCCCTTATGTTAGCATATTACTTTATCTTTTATTTTAGACCAAAGAACACAACTCCAGTAGTCATATAAAATATTCTGAAATATATTCTGAAAGCCAGTAGTGCTGTGGCATAATTAGAAGCATCTCTTCAAAATCACTCTCTGCTATGGAGACTTCTGGTATGTGGAATGTTATAGAATTTAGTAGTGAATGCAAACATTTGTAAAATAATTCACCTGTCATATTACACAATTGAGTATATACAGTATATATATATATATACAGTGCAGAAAAACATAAAAAGAAATACCACTCCCTCTCTGTAACACACACACACACACACACACACACACACACACACATTTATTTATCCCTTCCTCTATTACAGTGAATCAAAATCTATTCCAAATGTACGTAACCTTGCATACTTATTCTACAATTTCTCATTAGTGATTGCAAATTTTCCATTCCTCCAAAGGAGTAATTATGAATTTAAAATATACTAATGTTTGGAAAAGCTATGGGGCTCCCTTCAAGATGTATGAACTGGTGGAAGTGGATATTGAGAACAGCTCTAAAATCAATCATTTTTAAGGCAGACTTATCACTAAAAAGGATCTAAAACTGGATTATTTTCAGTGGTAATATGCATTAAAGACTTGATGCCATCAACTTAAATGTTCAGTTGTATGATATTTCTAAAGTTAATATTTGGGAAAAAAAGAGGAAAAACACTGACATATGTTTGTACGGATATATTTGTGTCTTCTACATCTGAGACTACTGCTTCCTGTGCAGTTTGGATCTTTGTCTAGCGCGCAGATCTGTTTTGTAAGTGCGTACTCATTGTTGGAAATACATTGTTTTGTGTGTAAATGAGTATTGAACCGCAGTAAGTGTTTCAAAGCTTGTTATCTGTCATATGGTGCATGTTTGTGATATAATTGCAACCCAGAACACCTTCCTCCTCTAGGGCAGGAGTCTTGGTTCTACCCCTAGACATTCCTCCCGTTCAAGAGACACAGAAGACTCACAGAAGACTCACAAAGCAGTACCTCTGCAATATGCCACTACATTCTGCATCCAAGATGTATTCAGATATGTCTGACCGTTTTCAGTTTTCAGTTTAGAAGGCAGTTCCTCTGAAATTGTGTTTGAATCTTATCATTCCTGAGCTTGCCGCCTCATGGTTCCTCTATGTTTGCAGTCATTTGTCTAAAGCGTAAAAAACGAATTCTCACCTCCTTAAATCACTGAGATGAAGAACCTGAACCCGATGCATGCAGTTGTTGCCTTTAGCACTATTTGACTGAACCGCGTCACTTCCCACTGTTATTTATGTGTCCCGTGGAACACAGACGACTCTAGATTTTTAATTTCTCTGTGTGAAGCGCAGATATCTTTGTGCAAGGCAGAAAGTCTCCCTCTGCATTGTGGTGCAGTGGATAAATGCTTGTTCGCGCTTACGGAGATTAAGACATCCTCTGGATTAGTACAACTGGAGTCATTTACATTAATAAGGCCCATTTGGCGTCTGTGCCGGAGCTCAGCCGGCACGGCAGAAATAGCGATGACATTACCATGTAAACTGCACAACTGAGGTGGACTCGCAGTGTCAGGGAGAGTGGGCCATGAGACAGGGAGAGCCGACAGCGGGTGCCTGCCCTGCAAATCCCACTCCGCCTCTGAGTGACAAATGCAAATCACCATCTCAGTCCTGAGTCACAGCAGTATTTGTGCTAAACTTAGGGTCCATTTGCAGCTAGGAAGTGGTGCCCTCCATTCCAACCTTTTTCAGTGGGGAATTCCAAGTGTACATGTATATTAATTTGTACCAGACACACCATGAAATGCCCTTTAGATATACTGTGAGCTGGAGGTGGCCTTGAAGAATCAGCAAAAACCCTCATCCTTAATAACACGGCGTACAGCCGTATCTGAACACCGGTTCTTGCCTGGAACAACTAAACCAATCCCAGATAAACCTGAATAATTAATCCATTGCCAATCCCCTCAGTCAGAGGAGTTCATACAACAATCGGTGATTACATTTGTTTGAGGGGGAAAAAAAGCTTAAGTAAAAGTACATAAATCAACTTTTACACAGACAGCGCATTGGCATGCAAACTTGAAAAGGGTTTAGCAAGGACAACAGCTTGAATCCGGGGACAATCTATCGAATAAAACTGCATAAATTCTCTCTCAAGGGGCCTTTTCCCCGCTCCTTCAATTGTGCTGGATTTCCTCGTTTATTATTTATTTATTTACTGCACATTTAAGGCAAAGCGGTGCTGGGAAGTGTAATAAAATGTACAGGGAAGGATTAGGAGCGGAGCCTTAATCTCACGCAGCTGTTAATATGGCATGGCCTGATTGATTAGTTTTTCAGGAAGCTTATGTCAAAAAAACTAATCCGTCTTTGGATTGTGGCTGCCTTGTAAGGTTTTCCACTCCGGCACTTTATCACGGCGGAGAATTACAGTGCTGCCGGCTGCCGATAAGGCCCTCCTGGCTTTCAGAGCCCTGTCCCCCTGGACAATAGAAACAGTGTTTATATTCTTGAGACCCACTGCAGCCAGAGTCTTCATGGCTACATCCAGCGCTCATAGGATTTGCCCTGCGAGAGGTGGGGGAAACTCCGCACAGGTTAAAAAAAAAAAAAAAAGTTTGAGAAGCTTAGGGACAAAAAAGAAATGATTAAACGGAATAAAATGTGGCACTTAGGCGTTTAACCTGCCGATTCCCCCGGGGCTGATTAAATATGGATTTGAAGTGGTTTGTCCATAAAAATCTATAAGAGCCGCTCTGGGTTTCTGAAATCATTATCTGGCTTATTCCTGGTGCGGTACATGGTGTTCATGTTGGGATCACAGTGTGATGGGAGAGATCTGAACTCCAAAATCCCTCAAGCAGTGCTGCCTATGATGCTCCCAGGGAGTAGCACTGTAATTTGTACTGTATTTGCACAGTTAAACATTAACCCTTTATTTTAAAGGCTTTGAAATACTTGTTTCTGTGAGCAACGAAACAATAATTGAAAGCTTTTCTCAAGCCTTTTGATGTTGCATATGTAATTATTGTGTCTGAATAGCTCATGTCAGAAGACTGTTAAGCAGTAAAACACAATCTTCAACAGCATCACAGCGAGAAATGTACAGCAACAGGGGTTTAAAATCCTATAGCCACTTACTCAACCCTGCAGTTATTGAGAGAGATCTCACTTCTATGTTTTAATGAATCAAATTTATGATTCAAGCTTTATTGTTGTAGTACTACCAAATAGCTAATATTTACCTTGCACAAGATTGACACATTTTATTCATTATAAATAGTCCGGTGCACATGCAAATGTAAATTTCAGGAAACCTTATACAAGGACTGGGAAATAAACAAAAACACGGCCCTCGTGATTTCATATTTACTATTTCTCAAATGCCTAGAGCAGAACTGTGGTGAAGCATGAATCCATGCCTGCCTCCCTGTTCATCTTCATGAGATTAGGATTGTTAATTATTCCGTTCCCATACATACAGTAAAAAAAAAAAAAAAAAAAAGAATGTTAGCCAAAATGTAGACATGACATGCATTTTTGGACTCGTTGGAACTTTGTGACTTTGTTGCTTTTTTGTCTTTGACGATATGGACAGTGTTGACATTGCCACCAGTGAGTCCCATTACAGGATTAGCTCTCTCCTGGGTCTCACATTACCCTGATGACTTCTTAAAATTGCACTTGCTGGCAACAAACATTATTTATTTCAAAGAGAAGTATTTCTTACAAAAACAGCTGTGCATAACCTTCCACCAAGCATATTTTCTTTCAATATCCCCCTAAAACATTTTAAGCTTACCATACAGCTGGGGGAGTTAGTTCTTCTTAATGTAGCCATACCTTCAGTCTCAATATGGCCTCCCTCATCTTTTACTTTTGTAAAAGAAATGTGTCTTTGCTTTGATTATAGCAAGCAGAATGCATGAATTCTGTAAAATAAATGTAGACATACAGCTCAAAGAAGCTTTTTCCAGTGTATCCCAGTCTCAGAGAGCAAAATCCCTAGATTGTTTGGGCAGTCCAACTTCCAGTGTTATGATAAAATATTTACCCTCTCTAATCCACCTCTGGCTGTATACAGAGTCTGTAACCATTTCCTGTTGCACAGCAGTGCAATATGAGTAGGTCTGCTGCATATTTCAAACAATAGCCAGACAATGAGAGATAGCATTAGCCTGTTGAGATAAAGGCCAATTGTCAACATAGGTAATCATTCGGCTAGTGCTTCAAAAGGGGTGATTTCACTGTCTGTAGCGGATATTCACCTACCAGCTCACATCTCCAAACTCACATCTCCAAAATCTGAACATGCTCCATAGGCTGTCAAATCATGGTGAATACCAAGCTCAGGGTTTGGTTGGTACTTTGGCCTGCAATCGCACTCGACAGTGTCCCCACTTTGTGTGAAACGCCTTTTTCCCACCTTATTTACAGAATGCACACCACCTGAACTGGGCACAGATATAGCATGTAAACTGTTTATGACGCTACATAGCAAAGCTACATTCACTTCCTGTCAACAGTTCTCAGAGTAGTGTAATCTTCCCAATGTTTATAGCCAAATTTGCGGGTAGCATGCTTCACTCATTTCTTGCTTTCCTCTGATGTGGTCAACTTGGTACATGATCGATTAGGACTTGGTACAATGTAGTCAGTTATTTTTATTTGACAAATAGATAAAAGGCAGAGTCGAGTGTTGTCAAGGATAGCACAGCAAAGTTGAAAGTTGATTTCCATTGTGGTCCTTGATGGTAAATGATAGCAGTGGAGGCAAGATGGAAATACAATATAGTTGAAAATTGCATTCTAAAAATACCTGCAAAAAATGATAAATATTCAATATCAGAGTGTGGTCAATGAAACCTCTAGGAGGACTCTAAATTATTCCATTGACTTGGGTTTAACAGGCATCACCAGACTTCCACCTGCATTTTGTTCATCATCGAAATATTCTAACTTGGTTAGAGTATGACAATACCATACAATACCCCTTTGATCCCTTCTCTGTGAGAAGAAAGGTTTGTCTCAGATTTTATGTCTGTACAGTATAAGCCAGATGTTTCATTTTGACCACCTTCTACTGCATCAGAAACACAAGAAGTGTTTGCTCTTGTAACCTGTTCTATACTGTGCTTGCATGGACAACCACATTAGACCACCGGGAGCTTATTTCATTCTGTACTTACGTAAATGCACATCTTCTACCAATACAAGGGATTCTTTTTAATTTCCACAGTTTCACAGATTATTGATATACTGTAATACATTGATGTTGTTGTACACATTGTAATTGCATCTACAGTACACTGGGTTTGAATCCACTTCAGTATAATTGTTCTCTGTTTTATTCATTGTTAACTTACAACCGATATATGGTATGTTTCTTTTTTTACAAATCAAGGCACATTTGTTCCTGTTAAATAATTGAGGTGACTAATTAGAAGAGGCACGACAAGCTGGTGAACAGCATTTTCCCATTAGCGGGGTAAGAAATGGACTATTTGACACCACTCCCCAACTGCTGCATCCATCCTGAAATCATCATGCGTCACGATGGCAAGAGTGCGGTGGCGGAGAAACTGAACTGATCTAAAACCCGGATTGTAAAAGAAAAAAGAAAAAAACCTTCCTGATAAAAAAAAAAAAAGTAACAGGCAATAGATCCTACAGCAGAGTTAATTTATATTTTCTGCGCGCTGGCTTTATAGCGAAGCGTACAGCACTTCAATCAGTGGCAGGGAATATACGGTCAATAAAAGTGCACCGGAAGGCTGAGAGATGTGACTGGAACACCTTTTAAATCTGCGGGAGCCCGGGATGGTGACGGGCCCAGCGAGGTCAGGGGCTGAAGGAGATGACGTGTGCCGCTTCATTTCTGTCCGCCGCTGGTCCGCGGGCGCCGCTCCCTCCTGATTGGTTCTCGGGCGGCTGCGGGGGCTCGCTGGGCTGTGGTTACAGATGGCGTGCGGAGACGGGCGACAGGGGCGCTCCGTCGCAGAGAGAACAGGAGCTCTGTTTCCTCCCCGCCTCAGATGGATGGCGGCACGACGCTTGCTGTTCGAGCCCTCTCGCACGGTGAGAAGCGGAGTAGGACGGCTGGTGTCACATTCTCACAGAAATCAAGGCTGTTCGCTTGTGATCTAAATCATATTCATTACGTTTAAAAAGCTACTCACTGCTGAGTGGGTCACAAACAGCCGTGAAATGTCAATCGTAATCCACACTGAACATCTAGATACCCAGCATGTGATGTGGGAATCTCTGTCACCAGGAGATAAAACATGCGTTTTCTGGCTTGTGTTCGTTTCAAATTTGATTAGAACACTTTCTGAGCCATTAACTTAAAGCACAGCTTATCAAGGAAAGTGACTGCTGACCAGAGTTTACACTGACCAATAGGGGTAATATTTTAGCTAGTATTTTGCACCTTGCATTAGGAAAGGGCAATTACTGTACATGTTAGTGCAATAGAAAGCAATCTACCCCATTAATTAAATCTGTATTATGGCAGACAGAGCTTTGCGTCTGGAGAGAGAGCGTTATAAATCTCCTGATTATTCAGCCCCTCTTCAGCTCTCCCTCTTGAAAACGAAGGCTCGTTTTTAGCTTGTCATATTCTTTCTAACAAATTTCTGTCAGCTTTTCTCTGTCTTTGTACATTTCTTGTGAAGTACCTGTCTCCAGTATTGGGAGAAAAAAAAAATGGAAGTAGTGCTTTCACTCTTTCATCTGTCTCTTTTCTTCCGTAAGGAAGCGTCTAAAGCTCTCCAAAAATCAGTCACAGAGCGAGCTGCTCAGAGAAGAGAAACATTAGCTCGGTTTCATTGGACAGATCTGCTTGCGCTGAGCTTTGCATGAATAAATCAGGGAATATGCACTTCACACGTGACCAATCAGACAAACCGTTTACATGCTAATTTTTACATGAAAAACCATGTGGAATTGCCATCATCCATAAGCAGGTTATTATTGGGGAGGACCCTTTCTGTTTCACTGAAGAAATAATTATTCGCTTGAACAATGAGGCGAAAAATGAATGTATGACTGATAATGGAGAGTATGTAAAAAGACTACTGTGTGCGCGTGTCTCTATAGTGCAGCCTGTAAGTACTTGGGACAGTAACACATTTCTTGTTGTTTTGTCTCTGTATTCCAGCACATTTGATTTGAAATGAAACAACGAATATGAGGTTAAAGTACAGACTGTCAGCTTTCATTTTGGTATTTGTATCCATATTACGTGATCCGTGTACAAATTCCGGCTCTTGCTTTAAAATAGCTTCCCTATTCTAGGTGACCAAAAGTAATTGTTTTATGTCCTTAATTCATGCACAAGAAAGCAAACAGAAGGTCTTGATTCTAGGTGGGATATTTGCATTAGAGTCTTTGGCTATGGGCTATAGACGTCTCTACCAGCTGTTTCAACTGATAAAGATATGAAGAACACTATGTAGCCATAGATGTGTCAAAGACTATCTTGAGGAGAAGACTACATCAGCCTAACCTCAAATGGTTCATTGCAAAGTGTAAACCACTAGTTTGCTAAAGAAAAATCCATTAAACAAACTGTAGAGTTCTGGATCAAAGTCTTATGGGCGAGAGTGGTATTAACCTTTCCCAAAGTGAAGGAATGAGGAAATTGTGGAGAAAGAAAGGAACTGCTGATCCAAAGCACCCCTCTCTCCTGTGGAACATGATAGCGGCAGTGTTGTGGCTTAGGAATGCACGGCTGCCGATAGAACCGGCTCACATGTCTGTACTGATGATGTGACTGCCCGTGGATGGCAGCAGCAGGGTGGATTCTGAAGTGTACATAAACATGTCATCTGCTAAGATCCAAACAGATTGTAATAAGGACCAAACACACTACTAAAGCACCAAAGAAGTTTCTCAGGGCCAAAAAGTGGAATGTTCTTCAAGTTAATCCCCTGACCTGAATCCAAATGAACATGCCTTTCACTTGCTGAATGCAGAGCTGAAGGCGGCTGCAGTGCAAGGCTGGCAGAGCATCACCACGGACGATGCCCAGCATCTGGTGATATCTGTGGGCCACACAGTACAGATATGAACACCCTCAAATTTGAGCTGACAGCCTCATAGTTGTTGCTTCACTTCAAATCCAATGTGCTGGAGTGCGAGACAAAACAACAAAAATTGTGTCACTGTCCAAATATTTCTGAACCACACTATGGACTGTATTTACTTTATTTTTATTCTTTTTATTTTACGTTCAACCGTTTGAAAACCTAGGATACGTGAGGCGAAGCCTGCGGAGCTAGCTTTGGGCAGACAACTCGAGAAGCGCCGCCCCCTTGCATGATGCTTATGTCTAATGGGAGGGGCTGTATAAAGCCTGTTTAGGCCCTTGCTCATTTTGTCTGCCATGCTCTGCTACCTGCCAGCTGCTGCTGCATCTGCCCTGAGGCGATCATCCAAAGCTGCCCTGCTGCCTGGTTCATTCTGCACGCTGATGCCTGGCTCTTTGCTGTACCACTTTTGCTGCCATTGCCATATTGCATGCTATTACCACTTTTGCTAGCTGCTTTTGCTCAAATTGTCCTGCTATTCCTAATTCATGCCTTCAAATTTTTTGCCCTCCACCACCTCAGCATCCACTGGTGAGGGAGTTTTTTGGTCACTCCCTTTGGTTTCGGCTGGCTTACAACAGGGAGTGATGAGAGGCAGACCCTGGACGCAAAAGTTTGCATTTGTTAAACCTTAATAAATATAGCTTAATTCATCATGAGTTGTATGACTGAAATGAATGCATTAGACAAGTTATTATTTTTACTGTACATTACCAAATTACCAATCTTAGTGATCAACAATTAGGCAGGAAGTGATGTCATAGGGTGGGATTATAAAGGAGGTGATTATAGTGGAGGTGAGGAGGAAATTGCCTGAAGTTAGATGATGTGCAGTATTTGCTGATTACAGTACACTACATCTAAATCTTGTGAGATCGTCACTCCGTTCAGTCTTCAGAGATCTATTCACACGATATAATGTGTCAAAGTATAGTACCTCAGCAAGTTTTAGGCACATCATTCTTTTTCAATCAATAACTGTAAAATGCTCCATTTTTCTAATAATGCAGGCTACTCCAGAAATCCAATATTTCCACAGTATTCATAGGAAAATCTGAAGATGTTTTAGCACATAATGCCATTATTGATGGTATATCAAAAATCTATAGCCAGAGAAAATGGATGGAAATACCTAAAGCGTACCTAATCCATGGCTGGTACTTTCATAATTGTTCCAATTATGTGCATTACTTACGAATGCTTCCTGAAATAACCCTGAAATAATTTTTTATATTTCTAAAAACAGGGTTAAAATTACGGCTGTCTTGCATACAGTACCTAAATGAGGAAATCTGCTGGGAATGCAGGTGAAGTAATATGCAAAAATTTGGCCACCCCAGCTCAAAAAGCCTTTTACAATTAATATCGAAGTGTGCAGAAGTGAACCTGACATCTAAATGGTAAAACATGGCTCATTTCTTCCAATTTTAAAGCATTACTTTTTATTTGAATTTTTTAGACACTCGCAAAATATTCCCTGTGCCCCCAGCTGCCACACAACCCCAAAGCATCATGGATCCACCTCCATGCTTCACAGATGGCAAGGTGTTCTTCTCTACAAAGGCTTCACCCTTTTTTCTCCAAACATACCTTCTTTGGTGGTGGGCAATATGTTGTATTGTTGTCCTGTGAACAGCTAGACCTGTGTTTGCTACTCTTTTTTGCAGCTCTTTTGCAGTGATGTTTGGGTTCTTCTGAGCATTTCTCACCAGGTCTCGGTTAATTCTATCTGAAGTCTTTCTTGGTCTTCCAGACCTTGTCTTCACTGTTCCATTTATCTTCCATTTTCTAATAATGTTTCTGACAGTGGAAATAGGTAGTTTGAAACATTTTTGTAGCCTACTCCTTCTTGGTGGAAATGAACCATCTTCATTCTGAAATCCTTAGACAACTGTTGTGAGGAGCCCATGGTTGTTAACAACAGACAGAACAGCGCACCTGAGTCACTGAAGCCCCAACGAGTAAATCACCTGAGTCTGGGCCTTAGTAATCATCTTTTTAAAAAGAAACGAAGAATAATCCTAAACCTTTGCACAGGGCCCTTTTACGTTTTTAAAATAATTTAGAAACAGTAAAAAATGAAAATAAAGCAATCTTGCTTTAAATCACTACGAGTGATTTAAGAGAACTTGGCACATTCACCAACTGTTGCCTCAACTGTTGTCAAACATAGTGAACTGTTTTGGAGTAATAAGAGAAAGTTTATCAATGGTCCGCCATGTTGTTATGCATTGCTAAAAACCAATGCACCACAGTCTACCCAATCAGGTACAAACACCTGTGGTAGATGTTCTTGTTAATCCCATTGATCATCTCTCTGATGGAACCCACCTACAGGACCATATATACCGTATATAACGGACATCTAAATTTAGGACACTTGTCTGAGGTTAGGTGCGTTTGTTGAATTCGACGTGGCACAGTAAAATAAAATAAAAAAAGAATTAGGCACCTTTTAATGAAAACTGAAACTACTGAAACGCAAGAGGCAGGTAATCATCAACCAAAACCACAGTCCTTTAAACATGAGAATGGTGTTTGAAGATAAGCAATACATCTAATTTATTGGGTAATGGATGACTCAGCGGAAATTCATTAAGGCAATGTCTGTTTTTGATAAGCAGTGGTTTTAGGCAAATTATACTTGGTATTACATAAGGGTGGTTGAATAAGGTTTTGCATACAATGGGACAGAAGAACCATGTGGTGTTAGCTTGGCGTTAGATATGCTGTGGGCGTATCCTACAGCCACCTATGGCCCTGTCTGCTGGGTTTCCTCCCCTGAGACAAACCTACCAGGTGTCTCCATCCCTCCCCTGTGAAAGAACAATGGATCGTGAGTGCATGTGTCCTCCAGCCATGTACAGTAGCCCTGTATTTCCCGGGAGGGTGTGGGCCCGGTGAAGTCCAGGCGTCTGCCCTCTGTGCGCGCTCCATGCCCTTCCCTATGGGACGGGCTCTTTGTGGGATTGATTAACATTGAAACTCCCTGCTGGTATGGAGGAGTGAATTCCGGGGTAAATCTAATTGGAATAAGTGAAGCAGCTCGTCATGCTGGATTCAAAAGCCAGACATGGCAGGCCTGCCAGATTACATGAACCTAGCCTGGTGCCTGACATTGCGGCAGTGTTACTGGTATGATTCACTTCTGGCACAGTGCCCTTGAACCTTGAGCACGGTCTTTCTCCACATAATTGCCACAGTTAATTTCCAGTTTTTTTCAAGTGGATGATATGTATAAATATGAGCCAGTTACCTTACTCAGATATTGGTGTCTTGTAACCAAATAAATAATATAACATATCAGCAGTAGGGAGAACACAACTAAACTTGGTCTGATTAGCACCATTTTACTGCTGCCATTTTAATGTGAACTCTGAAGAAGAAAGGAATAGACTTAATGAAGCAACAGACAGAGAAAATTAATGCATGTAATAAATTGCACTGTCAAATGGGAGCCAATTAGCATTGCAAAAAGAAACCAGTCCAGTGAATCGCTGTGACCACCCAGTTATCAACACTAATACATGTGTTAATTGTTGTTTGTTCTATTTATATTTAGAAATGTGTAATACAATCTGTTTTAAACAGCAGAGACCAACGAAAATGTACATCGGAATGCGAGACGATAATTACTCTTTCTATAATAAACACCAGAAGGAACAGATAAGAACTTTGGTTCTTGTAAAAAATAAAATAAAGTTGAAATCATTAAGAAGCGAATGTCCCGCAGATATGTCCTGGTAATACCACTGCTGGATGTCATGGAGCCCATACTGGGTGAGTTGCAGGGGGCCTGAAGGTAAACAGAGGAAATGTATGGAGAGAGAATTTATTTGGCATCCAACACGAAGTTGCCCCAGGGTGGGGGAACCAATCATGATGCAGCATCCACCGCCATTGACTCAGTCCCTACAGAGGCATTTTAAGAGCATGTTCACAGGTGAACCACCAACCAGATGCCTCTGAGTTTCTAATAACTTTCCAGAGGCCCTGGCCACTGCGGCAATTACCTTTATGTCAAACCATAAAAGATATGTCTGTCTGAGGGACAAGCAGTCAGCCAATTCCATAACATTCACTGCAGACCAAGACTGAAGCTGATTCATCTCACTGGCTACAGTTCTGGCACTGTTACCTACCATGACCCTTTCCTGGAGACTGGAGTCGGATGTTTGGCATATTATGTAGTTAAACTGACTGTCCATTCGGATCTCATTCATTTCAGAATTTAAGAGCTGGTCAAACCGTGTACCAGAGAGTAAACTCCTGACATCCACTATAATGTGGCTTGTTGCACCCAGTGAGCAACAAATACCAATATTTTGTTTTTTCAACTATTGAAAATACACACACACGTATATACACTCACCACTCACATTATTAGGTATTTATTAGACTTCTTTTTAGACTTCCACTGCTGTAGCCTATCCACTTACAGTTATGATGCATTGTGTGTGCAGAGATGCTCTTCTGCATACCACTGTTGTAATGTGTGGTTATTTACTGTCAGCTTCCTGTCAGCTTTGACCAGTCTGGCCATTCTCCTCTGACATCTCTCATTAACAAGGTGTTTCTGTCTGCAGAACAGCTGCTCACTGCATTTTTTTTGTTCTTTGCAAACTCTCAGAGACTAGTGTGCTTGAAAATCCCTGGAGATCAGCAGTTTCTGAAATACTCAAACTGTCACAAACTATCATTCCACGGTCAAGTCACTGTTTCCCATTCTGATGGTTGATGAACATTAACTGAAGCTCCTGACCCGTATCTACATGTTTGTATGCATTGTACTGCTGCCACGCAATTGGCTGATTAGATAATCACATGAATAAGTAGGTGTAATAAAGTAAAATGTTCCTCATAAAGTGCTCAGTGAGTGTATATGTATATATTGTTTATTGTTAGGGATGTTGAGCAACTTTTAATCCTAGTGTAGGTGACCATCTTAAAGCGCATTGGGGCTTTCCCTTTTTGCATTATATTTTTCATAGTTAGCTATATAGCCTTATAGTTAGCTCCATGACTTCTGCTGCTTGTACAATCGAATGTGGGTCTTCAATATGATATGACAATGGCCGAGAGACATTCCATAATCTCACAATAAATTACGTTTAATTTACCAAAACATTGTTACCAATTTGCTATGTTTACATTCAGTTGATTCATTGTATCAGAGATATCATAAACTTGTAACCTAACAACACTTCAGAAGTGCTCCGTTCTGTTGTTAAAACAGCATAATAAACAAAGTTATAAATTATAAACGTGGTGGTAAAACTGGTGTACAGTATAATTATAATAACACATTCAATATTGTGCTTTACTGTGAGATATGTCACACCATAGCTCACCATAAGGCACTCCTTGTGTATTATTGTATAATTAAGCAACAATCAATTGCTAAAATGCTACGCAATGTGCATTTCTCATGACTTGAGATGTTCATATCTCCTTTTTAAATAAATAATTGAACGTTTAGTTCATTCCTACTTGCAATACAAGCTAAACCTACTCTGCCGCACTACACAGAAACGTAGTGCTCGGCATAGAGCCTGAGAGTAATGGGGAAAGAGATTGAGAGAACAAGAGAAATGGAGGTAAATTGTGACAGAGCGAGCTTTAAAATTAGTCTTTTCCTTTGCAGCAGGCATTAAAGGCTTTGATTCACACTCTCCATCCTCTGCATGGCAGTGCAATTTTCTCAGTTTCTCATCATGCTTAAACTGTTTTCTCATTGACAGTACATTTTAATCATCTTACTGGAACACCTTACCTGAGTTTTTGCGCTGGAACACAGGGCAAGTTATTCAGCCTTTCTATCTGTAGTGATGATAGGGTGTAAATATGTTAAGGGAAAGTGAACAAAGGTATCTCATTTCACTGCTACCATACATCATTTCCTTGATAAAATCTCATTGCATGAGTGTCTGATTTACAGCCACTACAATAACACCATTTTTGGCACTCAGTTGTAATGGATGTATTTTCTTCAAAGACTGTCATGAATTCTGAAATAAGATTTTAAGGAACTACTTCTCACTCGCATACACATACACACACACACACACACACACACATTCTCAAACACACAGACACATGCACACACACACACACCTATTGTTTGCAAGCAGATAGAGTAACATGTTTATTTCCTCCAAACATGTTTATATGAGGCTAATTATCTTAATTAAGCACTGAGAGAAGTGATAAATGTGCCAAGCTAGAAATCCGTAGCAGACGCTTCGATTTCACATTAAACGTAGAGAACTTTCATCTCGCAAGGTCTTTTGTCCTATTTCCATCATTCACTTACTACAGGTCTACCTGATGTGAATACACGACATGTTTTCCAATATATCGGCACGACAGAGTGCAGTGTTTGCTGTGATGGCATTTACATCAAGCACAGTGTACAGTTGCTGCTTATTACGGAAGCAAATATTAAGGTTCTGCATGCGGATTTTCGTGCAAAGAAAAGGATTGCTGATGGAGAGATCTGGCTTGTTAGCCATCTACACATATGCTTCAATTATGCTTATAGCAAAAAATGATAATTAGGAGGAAAAAGATGGTGAAGCGCCTCCCTGAGATTTCCAGGCGTCTTCCTCAAAGTCCTCACATCTGCTGTTGCAAATTATCCTCTCAACCAGGCCTTAGGAAAGCATCCACCTCTAATTACCAATAAAATACCAGCTAAGCCTATTTCCATGAATTATTAAGACTTTATCTGAGGAGGGCCAGGAATCTGTGCTGAAGAAAAGGGGGTCTGAAACTCCCTGTGCAGAGTGCCTGTGTTTGGGGTACCTCACGCCCTCTAAGGGCTCTGAAACAGAGATTCCCTGCGCAGAGTGCCTGGGTTTGGGGTACCTTTGTTGCTGTGCACTTGAGAAAGCAGAACGTTGCAAAAATCTAATAATGTTCCTGGTATATTTTTCTACATACAGTGTGATGATTATGTTCAAAGAACGAATGAAAGTTACATAATGATACAATAAATGGTCTTGGAGGATAATCCAAAATGTCAGGATTTTGAAATGATTCAGGCCTATATTAAATTTTGCGTGTAAGAGGAACAAGCAACAAAATGTTCTTGTTGCTTTTCCAACCTAGAACATAATGTTCTATTAGTCTTGGGCTGCATCTTCTTTTGAGATTACAATTTACTTTATGATATATAAATCTGAAGACCAAAAACCATTTGCTGCAACATCATTTTGAATAATGTGCCATTCTGTGTTTTCTTTTGAAGGTTGCAGAAAGCAAAGTACAGATTCCCACGACTGAACTAATAGAATGGGGAGGAAGCAACAATGAAGAGAGCCTCACTGCTGCTGTGGCCAGCCCCCGGATTGTAAACCCTCTGCGTCTGTTCGCCAGGGAATCAACCGGGCTCCGGCAGGACATCAGGGAGATGACATACTTAGAAAACACGGAGGAACTCTGGGACTGGTTATCTAATAAGACAGATGTTCAGGAGACGCGTGCGAGAACTAAACGCAGGCCCATAGTGAAGACGGGGAAATTCAAAAAAATGTTCGGGTGGGGTGATTTCCACTCCAACATCAAGACGGTGAAACTGAACCTTCTCATCACCGGCAAGATCGTGGACCATGGGAACGGCACCTTCAGCGTCTACTTCCGGCACAACTCCACCGGCAAGGGGAACGTCTCTGTGAGCTTGGTGCCGCCCTCAAAGGTAGTAGAATTTGAGACCGCCCAACAGTCCACGCTGGAGACCAAAGATGCCAAGGCGTTCAACTGTCGCATCGAGTACGAGATGTCAGATCGGGCCAAGAAGACCACACTGTGCAGCTTTGATCCGCCCAGGGTGTGTTACCAGGAACAAACTCAGAGTCATGTTTCCTGGTTGTGCTCCAAACCGTTCAAAGTCATATGCATCTATATCGCATTCCACAGTGTTGACTACAAACTTGTGCAGAAGGTCTGCCCTGACTACAATTACCATAGTGACACACCCTACTTCTCCACTGCATGACCCTCGATCTGCATGTTTCTGGGTCTGCCGCAGTTGTACACACCCAATGAGACATTAGTTGGCTCCCTCTATGACCCTCATCGACAAAATGTGTTCTCATGACACCTTCCTATTAGCTTTTACATTTATTTTTTCCCCAGATGTTGAATATCAAAATAGGCCATGGGCATATCACTGATTAATTCATGCATTTTCCCACTAGACTAATAAAACAATGTTAACGCGATAATGCAACTTTATACCATAAGTAATTCAAGGGGGAATCTAAATGTACCATATATTTAAGAGAATAAATCCCAAGAAGCTCTGCCTGAAGGTATATTCATATATGCACCCATATTAAGAAGAGAATGCTACTTCAAAGTCTGCCATGTGTGAATATTAAACCACAGAGTTAACAATTACAGGAAATCTGCGACTCTTCAAGAGCTACCCAGAAGGGCTGCTCTTTGTAAGACATGAGGTGACTGCAATGCCAGTGTGAAAGCGGTAATCCTTTGGTTATTTTTATCGGTGTAGTAAACATTTCAATCATAGTGGTCACATTTAGCTGAACTATGCCCCAGGTTACAAAATCATTTTAATGCATCAATAACAACAAAGTGCATAAAGATTCCATACAATCTGACCTGCAGTCACAATATTTGATCAGAAAAAAATGGGCTGTACTGTAGCTCATATATTTGGAATATTTTACAAAATGTAATTTTGATTGGTTATTGTGACGATTTTCTACAATCTGTGAAGTTATTTACTAAACACTGAAATCCCATGTTAATATGCCAGATGGTTTAGGAAAGGTTTAAAACATTTTTGAGAAATTCAAAATAGCAGTGAATGCAGGCTAATTCCCTAGGAGTCATACAGTAAGTGCAATAAATGCAGGAATGTTTCTTGGGATATGGGAAATGTATACAGTGTGAAGACTTCACAGTTAATATTGTGAGATTTTTACAAATACATTTAAAATCACCGCAAATTCCAGCATGCTGCGGACTGACACCAACTCTGATGTGATTTCCTTGTGGTCTGTACATTTTGTAATAATAATAATTATTATTATTACATTTTTTTATCGTTACATTGTTAAATCTCAATGATGTAAGTAGTCGTTTGACATTTCAGTAGCTTGCAGCATATGACATAAAAAAGTATCAAAAAACAAAGAAAGGAAAGTGTCCAAAGAGCAAGTCAATGAAAGCCTTGTGTATGTCAAATGGATTCAGTGAAAGATTACATTTGTTTAAGTGCTAAACATTTCCAAAATTTGTAAAAATCTGTGGCTTGTTGTAGCTTTTGATTATATGGCAATGAAAACATTTGTATACATTCAAAAGTACTTATGTATCCATTGTATCAATATGCCCAATGATCTTTTTTAATTTTCCACCTTTCCCCCAAATTTGGAGATGCCACATGTAACTGTATCATTGCTGTAGCCTCCACCATTGACTTCTGAAAACATTCATAAGCACTTTGTCCTTGTGATGCATGTGATGTTAAGCTTTACTTTTCATCATATTGCAGATTGCATGTCGGTCGCACAGACATGAGTTTGAGGAAGACTAGTCACGTTCAGTCACCAGCTCAACCAATTGGAAAGGGGGGGGGGGGGGGGTTGCTTGTGCATGTTGAGGTTATGTAATCCCAGCCGACTGAAACTGATCTGACAAAAAATAAGAAATGTCTGATATGGTACAAGTCACTCATAACTGTAAACTGCAAAAATGTAATAGCTTCCAATAGCCTAAATTTTGCAGCCATTTCATCAAAGTCAAATAACTGTAATATAAACCTGGCCAGTGCACATAATTGATGCTTGCCCCCTAAAATAACCAGATAAACTATCCCATATTAAGTCAACACTTTGTCTGGAGGCGACACCAACCATATAGTGTGTTCCTAAGTCAAGCAATGCAGCATGAGAAAAGTACAAAATGAATTCTGCAGACTACATTCTGGTGATGAGAAGACTCATCCAATGCCTATTTTACCATATTTATTCGGTCAGTTGTATGCACTGTTTGAATGAGTCTTTGAACTCAGTGAAAAAGAAGCTTACAGTATTTTCAATCCTTCAATTTTGTCAAGAGGCGTTCTTTGTCTCTGTTCCAGCAGCATGTGCTTTTGAGTATTACTCTTGAGTATCATTGTATTTTCCTTTCCTTGAAATCCTTGACATGCCGTTTCTGGTGGTTTGGCAAGTACGATCAGAGGAATGTACTGATACAGCCTCAGGGGTCAGACAACAGGAGTTTGAAATCTGCAATGAAGTAACATAAGAACACTGCTTTGGTTGGGACACAAATACAAAATTACTGTAATTTTGTGGACCATGCTGGGGGTTGATATGAAATATTAGCCTAGCAAGCACATAGCCCCCAGCTTTCCTCAGCGAAGGTCACCTATATGTATGCACATATCATAAGGAGATCAAGATATCAAAGTGTGTACTGTTACAGGTTCTGCATCCACACTAATCATGTGTTTCATGTAAATATACTCAGTTCAGTGTTTAGGTCTTTGCCCAGCAGACATCTGGGCTTGTATGTGTATTTCATAGTACAGTGAGTATAAAACGTTTGACTTCCACCTGTTTTTCTAAAGGATCTAAATGTGGAAAAGACATTTTGAGTCACAAGGATAAAGCTCTCAACCCAGATTCACAACAGTGGGAATTAGTAATGGGATTAGTAAATTCTTAACAAAACGTTGACTTGAAATGAAGTAGAATGTAAAATATAGAATTGACTGTAGTGTTTCCATGTGAAAATGCAAAAGCAAACCATTAAGATTTTCATATTTATCTAAAGAGCAACGTTTTACTGTGGGCCAGCAATGACCAACCTATTGCGTTAAAGAAGCATTGTACTGGTGAACAACCAAACCATTTTTCATCCCACTCATGCATTTCTCAAGCCTGTAGATGTTGTTCTTCATGGCAGTAAATGGATAAAATTGCATCTTGTTTTATAGGTTATTTGTCACTAATTTACTTTGACTTCTGCTCCTCTGTACAATACAACGTGTGTTTTGTGTAAATCTGTTTATTTTTGTGACGTACGAGTAGCTGATTATCATAGTTTCCAACAAAATGATTTGAAAGAGTATTTTTTAAGGTAATCAACAGCAATTAAGTGCTTGTTATTTTAGCCTGAGTTTAGTCAACATTTTTCCAAAACATATACTGATGAATAAAGGCTAACTATTCTTTCTTAAGGAACAGTAGCGAAAGTTATTTTTGGTGATTGCTGATCTTGCCAAATTATGTTTCTGAAAAAAATATTACTTGCATTTACTTGTGATAAATGTTAGAAAATGTTGATTCAACAGTAGTATTATATATTTTTTCTGTGAACAGTAATTGAAAAATTCTAATTGGGATACTTAAAAAAATATTTGGATTAGCCTTCTGTAAAATACAAAAGTGAACTTACATGCAATGTGTTGTATTCAATATTTCAACAATGATGGTTATTTTTAAAGGGTTTATTTTGTTAAAACTACATTTTATTTGTAAACCAAGATAAGTTATTGCATCATTAAACTATTGACCTTGATACACAGGAGTTATCTTTTCTTCACTCTTAAAAAGGTAGCCTAATGAAATGTTATTGTGGAAACCACCACTGCACTGCTCACTAGCACTCCGACACTGAAACTGAAACTAAATATTATATCTTCCTGGACCATTAGACTTACCTGGGCCCTGTTTCACAAAGCAGGATTACTGACCTAGCTGGATAACTGCACTAAACCTGCACCCCTCCAAAATCTAGAACACAAAGTAAAAAGAGCTCTTCCGGGTTTAATGCACAATTATCCAGCCTACTCTGTAATCTTGTTTCATGAAACGCCATCCAAAACAGTAACTTCAGCCAATGCAAATTAACTATGCAAGGGTTTACTTGCAATATTCCTTCAAAGAGGTATATGAACACAATACAGTACAGAATATTAGAAAATACCACTACACAATTAAACTAGCTAATCAATATACTCCCACTTTAATAAGAAAGTAGGCTACAGAGCTGTACCCAAAGTTATCAGAATAGAAATATCCAGCATGAACTTTAATTATGGGCTGCTAAACAACTTTTCTAAGCAGAGGTCAGATTCAAACAGAAAACAGGTGTGTCTTTACAAAGCAGCAGACCACCGTACATGACAAACAAAACAGGTAAGCCTTCAATGGCTCAGTTTCCTTACTTCACTGAACACAGGGATGAGCAGGGACCTGCCACATACCCATACCCACATACCCATCTTATACCCTGTTGGATTCCTAGTCACAGTTTTCACACACAGCTTGGTTTCTGTCCTGGACGTTCTGTAGGTCATGTGATAACTGTAGTACATATGTCTTATATGGCTGCACCACCATAATGCGTTTTCTTCTTTACAGTCTGCATGCCTTAGAGCGGCCTGCTACTATTGGTACAAATGTGAATTCTGCCATCTGAAGGGTAAATTGAAGGGTGCGAAGAGAATGTACCCAAAAGGTTATTGTCGCTGTTCAAAGAGAAAACAGGAATAGAGACATG
Source organism: Conger conger (assembly GCF_963514075.1). Classification (NCBI taxonomy): domain Eukaryota; kingdom Metazoa; phylum Chordata; class Actinopteri; order Anguilliformes; family Congridae; genus Conger; species Conger conger. Next base: position 25,019,370 of record NC_083776.1, on the reverse strand, counting down.
TGGGTTAGATGATGTTAGAATCAAAATCATAATCACAAAACTGTCTAAGAAATAGTTATATTTGTAAGGAGAGCAAACATTTTTCCGAAAGACCCCAAGTGCTTGAGCGGCCCTCTGCATGTCTTTCACCTTCCTGTTGGATCCATGGACTACAGTTTAAACTGTGTATACTACATCATCTTTAACTGCACATGAATGAGGCCTAATTCAACAGCTATTTAGAACAAAAAAAAAGCCTGCTTTTATACCTCTGATCATTTGTTTGTGTGTGACTCCCTTTAATGGTGTGTTTTCACTCTAAAAACCCCCATCTGCTCGTTTAAGCAGTACATTTGAGCTGAGGAGGTTTAAGGTGAATATGGTATTTCCTGTGAATGGTGGAGAGGGATACACATTGCTGCAGCTGGAGGTCACACCCAACCACACCCACAGGTACTGTGCTGCTCAGCGTTCACCTGCACCCGAGACCCAGAGTTTCACGTGCAAAAACTGTAAACTGTACGTTTTTCACAATTCTAAGCTAATTTATGTTCCAATAATAATAACATGCACAATGATATATTATACAACTACAATACAATTAATAATATTAATAGAGGGCACTTTTTAATGAATAGAGATGAGAAATATACAAAGGGCTTTTGTGAAGTGTTCCAGCTTCTACAAAAGTCTTTGTGAGCAGAGAGATCATTTACTGCCGGCCTAATCATTTATCAAGCACTTCAAACGGTGAATATTCCTGCCAACCCACAATGAGATGGCACTCATTCTGAAGGGTTACTCAAACCACAAATGGCAGTCCAATATTATTGCTGTGCTTCTCAGTGTACATGCCTTAGAAAGCTTAAGGGAAGAAAATAAATCTTGCCTTTTTAAGTTAAAGTTAAGACTATTGTCATAGACAGCATACAATGAACATTCATTCCCAATAACATAAAACATATTAAAAATCCCGCCATGGTAAATAGGAGGAAATGTTTTTTCCCCCATGAGTTATACTGTATGTGATTAGGTTAGAGTAATAAACAGATGAGCATTTTTTTAGAGGTATTAAAAAATGAAGGCGGTAAAGGTGATCATAAAACTCATGGTGCATTGCGCTGTAATTGTAACATGGCAGCTAGCCTCACTTGTCATGCTCATAAGCTTGCAGAACTAAGCTGGCAGCTAACTAGCTTGTAACATCATGATGGGGATGGACATCCCAGTGCTAGCAGTTGAAATGTTTAAGTCCTTTAATATTACTTCCCTCTTTGTAAATGGAGATTAGTCAATTCTGAGGCACGATTTGGTGATTATAAGGTGGGCAAGTTGTATGCAAGGGTTGGTTTATAAAAAGTAATTGCAAGAAATGTTAGTATTTAGGTGTGTGAGAGGAATTAGTCTTGATTAACCTTATTTTTTTCTCTGTTTCATTTGTTTTTCATTCTTTCTTTTTGTTTTCCATTATTCATTTAATCATTTCTGTCAGTTACTCTTTTTCACTGTATTTATTTTTACCCTCACTGTCACTTCATCACCTTCAGATGTCTTGACCTCACACTACCACGACCCTGTGCCAAAATGCTGTTCAACATACACTCACCGAGCACTTTATTAGGTATTTATGAGACTTACTTTTCAGACTTCTACTGCTGTAGCCTATCCACTTCGAGTTATGATGTTCAGAGATACTCTTTTGCATACCACTGTTGTAATGTGTGGTTATTTGCGTTACCTTCCTGTCAGCTTTGACCAGTCTGGCCTTTCTCCTCTTACCTCTCTCATTAACAAGATGTTTCTGTCTGCAGAATTGCTGCCCACTGGATTTTTTGGTTTGTTTTTTGCACCATTCTTTGTCAACATTAGAGACTGTTGTGCATGAACAGTCCCAGGATCAGCAGTTTTTGAGATACTCAAACCACCCGGTCTGCCACCGACAATCATTCCACAGTCAAAGTCACTTAGCCCCATTCTGATGGCTGATGTGAACATTAACTGTAGCTCCTGACCTGTATCTACATGATTGTATGCATTGCACTACTTTATTAGACAATCGCAAAATAAGACAAAGTAAATTCCTAATGAAGTGATCAGTGAATGTATACGTCATGCCATACTTCATTGTGCCACTGTCTGTCATTACGCATGATACAGCAATGATACAGCAATAATCACCATAGAATTGACCACTTCCACTGTTCATAAATTGTGTGTTACTGTACACTTACGATATACATTAACAGCTACATCCCATATGGTCTGCATGAGTATTCCACAAATACAGACTAATAGAATGAATTATGCAAAGTATGGGCTAACCATTATCTTTAATGCCATGCAATTACTTGCTCTAGCGTTTATATTGGAAGTTTAAAAAAAGCCACTGGAAAAAGCAGGAAGGTTTTTCCAGTGCTCTAGCAGAAGTTGGTGAGGCCTGTACTCTGCCAAGGTTCAAACTGTATTATTCCAACATTCACTTACTTTGCAGACAGATTATTTGCTCATCCTTAACTTTCACAGCATTCTGCAGTTTGCATTTTCCCATAGATATTCAAGTCATCACCATGCTACAGCTATCTTACCAGGGAGTCAAGCCTGCAAACTTCAGTGATCATGAATCTATTACCAAACAAAACAACAGCTACTTAGTGTTGTTTTTTAAATGTATTTAGCAGCCACTTGAATCCAAAGCAGTGTGCACAGCTTGCAGTACTTTCTTCATATACAATTCTTTATACAACTGGATATTGAGTGAAACAATTCAGGTTAAATACCTTGTTCAAAGGTACAATAGCAATAGAGCACAATCTGGTAATCAAACCTACGACCTTAACATTTCAAGTCCAGCTCTCTAACCATTGTTGCACACTAGCACCTTAATCCACCCACATTATTTCCCTCACTGCACAGCCTAAGTGCCATAAATAGCACTTATATATGAAAGATATTACAGATGTATTCTCTCATTCTGAGCCCTAAATGACTTAGTTGAGTCAATTATTATGCTAATTACTACAAGTGACAAAGTGCATTTGGTGAAATTCTGAGTACCCCGAGATTATACAATTGCATTATTTAAATAAAGGTTCAGGGCAAACATCCATCCTTAAATTATCTTCCTAAATCTATATGTGTTGGAACGACAAACAGACAGAGAGAGGTGGATCTGTGTTTGAAAAGATTATCGAGTTATTGACATAAAATTTAGTTTTCAAAATGAGTGAAGTAGTGTGCTTTTTTACCGATTATCAACCAATTCATCAAATAAAAAATGTATTTCCCCAATAAACAGGTTTCACAATTATTGGCACTGCTGGTTTAATCCAACCACCTCTGGCACATAATATTTTCCTAGAATTTGTGATAAGGTAAGAGAGCACATTTGGAGGGATTTTTGACCATCCTTCCATACATAACTTTTCAAGATCATTGATATCCTTGGGTTTGCACTTACGGACTGGCCTCTTCAGTTCAGACCACAGGTTTTTTGATGGGATTTAAGTCTGTAGATTGTCATGGAGCCACTGGCTCAATTCACCAACTACAGGCTTTATTCTATATGTAATCCCCCCTCCCCCCTTTGTCCAATAACACTGGTCTAACCTTTTTACTTGTATACCAATACAGGTACAATACTACTTGATCATAGGAATACTGTACGTATCTACTGTACGTCATAGGAATAGTTACAAATGTAGTTAAGCTAGCTAGTAGCTTAGCCCAATGCTATATATAGGTTACAAAACACTACAACACACACAAACAAATAGTGGTTGCAGATAATATTACAAGACTTGGATAAAGAATAGCTAGAAATTAGCTAGAAATGGCCAATGGAATATTGCATTTTTGTAATGGAGGAATTTTCTAAATCTGTGTTTTACACAAATCTACCAATGTAAACCGACAATAATAAATGTATAGCATGCCCTTGCACAATGACAAACATGAATAATTGTGCAAGCGAGCACCTAATCACATTATGATGATTATAGCAACATTGGCATTTAATTCTAGCTTAGCACTGCTTGTTGTGGAATGTGCAATGCACATTTTAAAGTAAATGTATAACCACTTAGCTAAATGCATGAATCATTGAGGTAAATATTTAACAAAATGTATAAAACATTTAGATAAATATTAACTAAATGTATAAAACATTTAACTAAATGTCAATAGGATTTATAATAAATAATAATACATGTTTTATACATTTAATTAAATATTTAGCTAAATGTTTACCGTGTTTCCCAAACTAGCCCTTATGTGCGACATTACGAGGCCGTCCATAGCGATGGTGCTGAATTGGTTGATATCGACGGCTCCAGGATTGATTATTCACTCCATGCAACGACTACTTGACTGCGTTATGAGAGAAAGTTTATGAGTAAAACACTGCAGAAATACTTTAAAATATTGCATTTATCATGACTGGTGGGAACTTATTAATAGAATTCAAAACTTACAAATGGAATTATCCAACTGTATATATCATTTTCGCCAAATAGGTGAAAGAACCCTCGTCCCACTACGCCACATGACAATATGCCTTCTTTGGCATGTCATGTTTTATTTACATAATTTGAATATCTTTGTCATGGTACCTTAAATGAATATAAAATATAAAACATGTTTTTAAGGAAAAACAGTTTTAGCCAAAAAACTGGAAAATACATAAGTCTTGTGTCAGAAAAGTGACAAGAGTAAGTATGTATTTTTAATGTTGAAATGAATGTGGAATCAGATGCATAAGATTAATATAAAGAAATGAAATGAAATATGTATCAGGACATTTATGAGAAAAGTGTCAAAGAAAATGTGTATTTATCGAGGAATGAGATATACAGTATATGATTCATGTGAATAAATACATTGAATAAAACATGTTTCAAGACATTTATGAAGACAAAAAGTTTTTGCAGAAAATCTGAATCTGAAATCTGTTTTTTTATAATTGACATTGCTGGACAATGAGATGTATTTGCTGAATATGAAGAAAGAAATGTAATCTTTCGTCCAAAATGCGATACGTACTTTATTTGGTATTAGGTATTTATACTTGACTTTGTTGTGTGTTCAGAGATGGTCTTCTGCATACCAGTTATGTGTGGTTATTTGCGTTACTCTCATTAACAAGGCGTTTTTTCCCGCAGAACAGCTGCTCACTGGATGTTTTTGTTTTTTGCACCATTGTCTACAAACTCTAGACTGTTGTGCATGAAAATGCCAGGAATACTCAAACCATCAATAATCATTCCACAGTCAGTCACTTTGATCACATTTCTTCCCCATTCTAACATTTGGTCGGAAAAAACACATTTGTTACAAATTAGCAGGAATCCGAAAAACACAGAAGAGGAATATAAATATTATAAATATAAAGAAATAAATTGAAAATGATTTATTTTGAGACATTTGACTATGCAAAGTGGAAAAAATGCAAAAAGTGTTTTTACTGTTGAAATGGATGGTGAGATTAATTTGATTAACTTGAAGAAATAAATAAAATGTGTGTTTAGAGACATTTATAGTAAAAATTGTTGAAATGGATTATCAATATTGTCCGTATGGTAAATATGAACAAATACATTGACAACCTTGCATTTTGAAGTATTTATGATGAAAAATGTGAAATCTGAAAAATACATGACCCTTTTGACCCAAAAAAAAGATAAAATATTTTAAATACATACTTTTTTCTTATATGAATAATGAGACGTATGATAAATATCTATGAATAAATTGAAGATGTGTTTTGAGGCATTGATGATGACTTATCAGAAATCAGAAAAAGTACATTTGTCCAAATGTATTCAAGCCCTGTATTACAAAACCAGATTCATTAGCAGAGCAAATTGCAGTCGTACATGCTTTAATGCAATTCCAATGTCAACAAAAACAAAATTAGATTCATACCCATCCTTGTAATCAGTACCTTACACATGCTACTTTGGCTATGGTGGCATTGAGGGATGCTTTCAGTTTATGAGCTTTTGAGGTTGAGGCAGAGAGAGCTTTTCTTTTCTTTTTTTTGAAGTTCCCACAAGCAGAATTTTTTAATCAAAGTCTAAAGATCAATAGTCGTGAGCATTTTCTTGACTAGCTATAGCCTTTACTCTTGGAAGTGTGCTTTGAAACAGGGAGCATGTTTACCAAATCTTCACCTTCTTCGGATTGCGAGGCAGACTTGCAGTCAAATATATTCATACACAAGATCCTAATAAGACACGTCAAACTAAGTTTTAGATATTCTCAAGTGCATTCTTTTTTTTAATCCTAAACATACCTGTACAACTACATTTTTATTTCTTCTGAACACAAAACACGGTTACTAGAACAATCTTTTAGACTCTTCCTGGCAAGTAATGATTGTTCCAGTAGCCTTAAACGTCTTGATAACAGGCACTCCAGTGAATCTTTTCACTCCCATCACCCAACTTGGGAAGGTCAATGACCCTGAAATTGGCACAGCTCAATGGCACAAATAGATTCCATCTCTTTTTGTAACTGGCTGCAAAGTTCCAGAACCTTCTATAAACTTCCAGATAACGGAAACTTGAAGCAGGATTACATTTACAGAATTTTATTTTTATATAATTACATACTCTAAATACATCTTAATGATTAAAAAAAAATAAACATGGGTTATTTTTGAAAGCCTATGCTGTTAATGGGTCAGCAATATTAAAATAGTACACTTTCATTTTCTGTGCAAAGAACACTGTGTTCACAATTGGATTTCTCTTTTTAACAGAATTGTATATTGAATACGTTTATCAAGGGCAAAATGACATCTGAAGGCTACTGTGTGTAAAATGTGCCTTCTCAGATTTTATATATTCAGATTCAGAAGATATGACCAACATGATTCTGCTTGATGCTAATGACTGGAATTGTTATGATCATCAATGCCAAGATGAATGTGTGGCTTTGCATTTTGGCAACTCTTCTATAGGGGAACCGTGTGCTTCATTACATTTAGCTCAAAATTTACTTCACCGACAGACTGGGGGAGAATAGAAACGCGCACAAACAAATGGCAGCTTTCCGCACCAAAGACCACATCCTAAACGGTTCTGCTTGTTTTATGCATACGTGCTGTATGCAACCAGCAACATGGAAATTGCAAAGGACCATTTTCTGATCCTGAAATTAATGTCAATCTTCAAATTCCTAAATCGCTGAAATACAGTAGGCTGTCCGCAACATACAAGAACACAAAGTATGTTGAGAAAAATGTATATTTTAAGGCTCCAGTAAGATCACTGTTATGAGAGTTAACACATTGTTACACACAGCACATAGGGATGACAGCACTGGCATTCAGACGCTCAGATATTGCCAAAGTGTTTTGTGGTTACTATCCATTGTGCATGGATTAAATGAACTCCACTCAATTGAATTCTTACAAGGAAATGTATATCACTGAAGGAAAAAGAGTACCAATGCCTTTCCCACAATACAGAGCCATGCATGTATACCACTGATTCCAGAACCTCTTTTCTTTTAACCACAGAATATATACTCCAGAACATTCAGAGCTTTGCCACTTGATAAGAAACATGGAAAGCTAATCACATGACAGAAATTAATGATCTGTATGGTGGAAATAAATTGAAAAATAAAGTAAGTTAATGCATGTGTAACAGATATTTGCTGTACACAGACAATAGTAAACATATTCATATTTATCCAATATTTAAGAAGGTGCAGAATATAGACATATGCGTTCCATCATCTGTATACAACATACAAAATAATTCTCACAAAGCATACCAAGTTACACAAGTATTTTCACCTCGTAGGTCTAATTGACTTTTACAGCGGTTATCTGAAGATGGTAAACTTGTGTCTTTCCATGAAAATGTTGCCATCAATATGGGGCATATCAGTCATTTAAAAAGAGTAAAGAGAAATGACCTTGCACTCAAAATGTTCACACGTGTTTAATGTCTAGTCACAAAAGGAGCTAAACATTACTGATACACAACATCTCCCATTAATCAAACACATACTGAAACATTCCTATAGAACTCCATATCAAAACTGCTGCATTATGGGAACTAGTGCAATCTGGAGGTCTGGTCTCTTAGACAGGCACACAGTTAAATACGGAAGTAACAATATAAACTCTGGAGCAATGGCAGACAGTTTAAGGCCTTTTGAAATCACAGAAAAGATTGTAAATAAAGCTGAAAGACCAAAAGCAAACTCCATCTGTTGAAGAAGCGATGCAGGACACCGCTGTGTTTTTGCCTTGTGCCCGCCCCTCCCCCTCCCCCCGCCCCCCGCCTCCCGCCCGAGAAGCGGGGGCGACCGCTCTGGACCGGAAGCGGTTCGGCCTGTGCACTCGTTCGCTGTGGGGAGGGGGCGGGCGCAGCAATGCCAGCGGACTCCTTTGTGTTTTCTCCTGTAAAAGTCTGTGAAAGGGCCGGGGCAGTCAGGACTGTTTTAGGCGCTTTCGGGGCAGGCCGAAGGGGGGGCACTGGGCCGAGGCCAGGGCGCGGAAGGCCTCTGCCACTAAGTGAGGGTGGGACTGGATCATGGACTTCCAGCCCGCCGTCTCCATTATGTCCGTCGCGTGACTGAAAACCAAACGGAGACGCGTCTGAATGCTTCGAAAATGACAAAGGAACAATGGAGAACATTTTCAAAAAGTCACTTCTGACAAAAGGATTGTGGGTAACTTCTCAAACTAAAAGCAGGTCTCCTTGAGGGTGGGGGTGCAGAGGGTAAGCCCAATTTTACTTTAATAGAAAGCTGCTGCTATGTATGATCAGCCAACAAATATTACATCTCTGCAAGCAAAGAAGCGTAAATGGTAAATGGTAAATGGCAGGCATTTTATATAGCGCACAATACAATTGATACAATTGTACAATTGATGCTTCTCCATTCACCCATTCATACACACACTCACACACCGACGGCGATTGGCTGCCGTGCAAGGCCCCGACCAGCTCGTCAGGAGCATTTAGGGGTTAGGTGTCTTGCTCAGGGACACTTCGACACAGCCCGGGCGGGGGATCGAACCGGCAACCCTCCGACTGCCAGACGACTGCTCTTACTGCCTGAGCCATGTCGCCCCAAGCGTATACACGCTTCCTGATTCATAGCCTCCCACACAACTGAAGGTGTCCTTCATCAGAACGGACACAAAGACCAGAGCAAGAAAAACACTCCCTGAGATTTCACACAACTGCTCTGACAAAGCTCCGTCCCCTAACCTTATCTAGATATTTGTTTGCTAATAACGCTGATGCAGAGATACAGTATCCTGCGGAACAGTCAAGCTGCACCGTCCGTTTTCTGCACCCGGCATAATGCATTTTAATGCCTCCCGGCCAACAGATAAGGTTTTGTTATTAATCATGTGTCACATACACCTGGCTAATTACATACTTGTTATTCCAGTTTTTTCCGTCTTTGCAGCCCAGCTGTCGGAGGACGCTGCACCTACAGTGGGAAGGGAGACGGACGTTCAAACCGGTAAGTGGGGGGGGCAGCAGGAATTTATGGAGAGGAGTGAGTTTTCAGCGATACTTGCCTGTTGATAAAATCTATGGCTTGTGCTTTGAGCTGCTCGGCGCTGTGCAGGTCTGCGAGGATGAGGATGTCTGCCACGTTCTCCACTGACAGGCTGCTGCAGAGAGCCTCCTCACACATAACCTTCAGGCGCTCCAGTGCGTACTGCGGGGGGACGTTAGCACGTTAGCACATAGACACTTCAGTGCGTACTACGGGGGACGTTAGCGCTCAGATGCTCCAGCGCATACTGTGGGGGGACGTTAGCACGTTAGCGCTCAGACTCTCCAGTGAGTACTGCGGGGGGAGGGGAAGAGGGGGCACATTAGCACGTTAGCGCTCAGATGCTCCAGTGCATACTGTGGGGGACTGGGAGGGAGGGCACATTAGCATGTTAGCGCTCAGACGCTCCAATGCATACTGCAGGGGACGGGGAGTAGGGGCACGTTGACACTCAGACACTCCGCTCTCCTCCGGTTTGGCATCAAACGACGCTCTGACACAAGAGGCTTCTAGCAACTGCAGAAAGACCGGGCGGTGGCATCGAGGAACACGGCAGGGTCACAAAACTCGCTATCGTCAAACTCGGATGTTCGTGAATTACGGCATTTCACCGCTCACTGGCACAGCTACAAAACTATTTCACAATCCACACCCAAAGGATTTTTATGAACTGTGATGGGCAGAATGATTTGTTAATCACAATAATACATTTTTCTATTATGCAGTCATGTACCGATAATTTCATAACTGGTGCCAGTAACCCCCGAAACACAATAATATGTAGACCTCTATCGCACAGACTTCGGACGATACACAACACAGTGACATTTTGCATGACTTACTTTGTCAGCTGCGGCCAACAAGTTGTCGGCCATTTTCTCCAGATTTGGCGCTTTCCCTGTGTAGATGAAGCCCATCAGCTCCTTAAAAACATCAGGGTCCACGTCGCTTATATCTACTCTGTTCTGTAGGGTGATAGAACACAAGTGCTTAAGCAGTGGATAATTCAACAGACGTTGAGCAGTAAGTGCATTGCCAACACAACCATTCAAAATAATTATATTACACAAAAATTTATGAAATCACTCGGTAAACCCATTACCTCACCCTTATCTGACAAAGCATCCTTCCAAACGTACCTTTTTACTTTCCTCCATTTCATGTTCAAACATGGCATTAAAAACAGGCGATCTGGCTGTTAAAGAAAAGTGTACACTTTAATGATATGCGAATAAAAGAACACATATCTAACTTGCATCTAAATCCATTCAAAAGTATCATAGCACTCTTTACAGATTGAGTAAATTATTTAGCAGTGAAATGATAACCGTGCCATTGAAACGTGTTGCATGAAGCAGCAGTGCTATCTGGGCTTTTTCACGTGACGTTTCCGCTACTACAGAATATATCAGTTATATTCAGAGGTGGGGAAGTCCAGGGGTCAGAAAGCAAAGGTCCTGCCATGCCTTGAAATGAAATTCAGCCAGCTGATTACACCAATTAGTTATACCTCCTGGGTATTGTGCCAATAAGCAAATCCAGGTGATCGGAACCAAAAAGGAACTGGGGAGGACATTTGCCATCTGAGCCTGGCTTTTCCACCTCTGATTACATTGAACAACATTACTGACTTAAAGGTATTTCCAAACAGTACTGCTGTTGTTAAAACGTGTAGAAAGAGATTATAAATGGTGAGTTTGGTTATGGCAGTGATGAGTGGCAGGCCCTACACGGGGGGGGGGCTCAGCAGTGCTGACACAGGCAGTGTGGGGAGCACGACGCCACCTCCAAATCTCCCAACTGCCACAGTCAGCACGGGTGGGTAAATACCTGCTAATATGGATTTGTGAGCCTTGAATTCCTGCCCCCCGACGTAGAGGCTGCAGTCCGTGAACCTGGAGCATTCCCACAGGTTCCCCAGGTCATCTGACAGCTGGCACTCAGGAACCTTCAGCATGTTCATGTTGGACTGGCCGGAGATGTTCACAGAGTCCTGGACAACGCTCACCTGGAAGGGTTTTCACATGGTCACGGTCTTAGGAAAAGCACAACATTTTTCATCAGAAATATATTGCGTATATGACCCTATGGTCTGTAGTGTACAATGCAACATGCTTTGGAGGATTACAAAGCTCCCTCTCAGAGAAAATTCAGCATTTTTGAGAAATTGCAACACTGAGTCTGGTTGGTCTCAAACACACACACACACACACACACACACACACACACACACACACACACACACACACACACACACACACACACACACACACACACACACACACACACACACACACACACACACACAGTGCAAGCACAAGGGCATTCCTGGACTTCATAGTAAACTATAACAAGTAAGTTTCCATAGAAGATACACTTTACTTTTTGTAAAACGAGGGAAAAAAAACCCCCCCCCCAAAAAAATACACTTTTTAAAATGTGAAAATCTTAATGTTAAAAATATATAACCATGTTCCATGACTTCCATGAAAATATTCCAAGTAATGTGGGACTGGCTTCAAGATGCTGTCACACATTCAACTGCTATGGCACCGCATTGTTACAAATTAGCACTAGGTTAACATGAGAAACGGCATTTAACACCCGTTCCACCTAGCTGAGGCACAAACGGACCATTTCAAGCACAACCAACATGTAACCAGACATGATAACCCACATTTTATACAACACAGCCAATTACTGTCCAAATTAATTAACTTCCCTAGGATATCTTTAATTAAACGGGAAAGATAGCGCATCTTCAATTTGTGGCTGATCTTCTGGAGGAAATTGCCAATTTCCCTTGAAAATGTTAAGATCCCTCGCAACAATACTTGTCGCAATTGCAGCTCTCCCATCTGTTTATAGTACGATAACTGTTTATCACAAATTCATAAGACGTCAACTACTGTAGTCCTGTGTGACTTTAAGGACTTTAAGATTCTTATTTTTACTAAAGTACCCTCTGGGGAAGCTTTTTTTCCAATTCTATCCACAGATCCAATTAATGAGAAATTATGGCTTTTTTTTTTTTATCAGAACGATTCAGCAGTATGAAGTGCATGCATGGGCTCAATATGCCCAGCCATATTATACATGCACAGAATGAATCACGCACTTCATAAAGACGATACATGCATAAAACCATGGTATTGATTGATTTTAGAACATTTTATGTCACTTCCACTGAACTTTTTTTTCTTCAACTTCTTTTTTTTTTTTTTTTTTTTTTTAAGAACAAATAATTTCATGCAATCCGAACCAACCAAAGAAGACATTATGCCCCCTCTCTTAAATCACAAGCCTTTGTGTTGAGGGAGCAGACAGAAGACAATGACAGAGCACATGTGGTTATCACTGCGCATTGTCCCAGTGCTGTCACCTTTGAGAAAAGTCTGAATGTGTAGTTACCTCACAGAACAGTGTGAGCTTGTCATCCGGTAAGAGCCCATTTGCCTCGTCAAGCAAAAAATCTCTCCGAATAAATTTTTTGAATCCCCAGTCCTTCCCTTGGACAAATCTGTATGCTCTTTGGCTTTCTAGAGTAAGGAGACAGAGACTTCCTTTAGTGCATACATAAATACATACTATAAAGCCTATTATCACATTAACATCACAGTTACGCAGTAATTACTGGGGTTATAAAGTGTAGTTGTTAGAGGCATATGCCTTAGCCTTGACACATATTTTCTGAGGAGTGAAGAGTGAGACTCAAAGCATTGAAATCAAAGACAATACAACTGTAGATGACATTTTGTGAGCCCTTACCCATAGCTTTAGTTTCTTCTCTTTTTGCATTCAATAAAGAAAACTTGAACTTTGCTCTGACTTCACTTTTTGGACAACTAACAAGTAGTAAATACAAGGAGAGATAATCTTTGCTTTCATCATCAAGTCCCTTTGGGTTCACACGCAGACACCTGGCAGACAAACAGAAGAGCACACAAATCATGTTGAGAGGGCCTTAGTCAACATGGTCTAAAGAGAGTTCACCCTAAACATTTTCTGCGGTTGTAGACATTAAAGTCCTCTTTCTCCAGCTTCTGGGCGTGCACATGTAGCCAATTTAGCTTCTTAACAAGTTTCTATGGAAAATTGCATCGTTTTAGAGGATGCACGGTTTATACACTGATCATACAGCCTCCGCATAGCATTCATTTTGAACAGTATTTTGTATTTCAGGAAGATTTTAAAGCAGAACCTAAGCAGTATCTCCTGTCCACAGAAGGTGACCTTGTGGAGCCCTTTTCATTGACTATTTTATTTTATTTTATTTTCTATTCATTTGTACAAATTTCCTTTTACTACATTATATTATTATAAAGCTTATGATCAAACCTGCAAAGACTGCAGGGAGGTCACTGCAATAAGATTCATTTTTGAGTGAGCTATCACTTTAAGAGGGAAAAGGGGCAAATACAACAGAATTGGTTCAATGGTTCATTTAAGGCAGGCAGGAACCGGTCTACAACATTCTGGTTCTGAAAGGGAATAATCCATCAGATCTACAGTCAGTGCAAAGATTAGAGGAGAGTTTTATAATCCAGTAAAGATCGGCTGGAATGGAACTGTCCCTTCCTGGTGAAAACCAACAAACCTTCAAATTAAGTGGGGTGGTAATTAAGTACTCACAGTCCCCACTGAAACTTTACATTTTCCATAGATTTTTTTTAAGGCTAAGTGCTTACTACTACAACAACTTGTCACACAACTACGAATTAACTGCACTTATAAGTAACGCCATTACATTAAAGGAAAGACTATGTGTGATGCACTTGTAGCAATGACGGAAAACAGTTCTCTCACAAACACGGTTTGGCAAGTTCATTGATCACCAAAATGAACCAAGCTGCGTGTCTGGACCGTGTGTGTGAGAGGGACATTTCAGTTCACAACTTTCCATGAATTAAGAATTCCCATGAATTTTCAATGGTTTTCAGAAACAGCGTGAACTCCTAGTCTTCTCCATATTTCATATCGCCTCTGGGAACAGCCTTTTTCAATCAATCAAAATACAACTTGGTTATGATCACCCATCCCTGACACAAAGCACTATTCCCTCTCTCCAGTTTCCACATCATTACATCCTGCTACACCCCTGACCTGCAATACTGGGGAAAAAATGTCCTACCCACAAGCCCAACAATAAATTCCCATCCACCTATTTGCCACGTATGTCCATAGTGGAGCGATACAGTATCGATCTCAACAGAGTGGAACAAAGAACCTTGCAGGAATCACACCCCTCCACTCGCAAGAACAATCTGTCACACAGGTTTGCTGGCTATTCAAGCTTTGTCAGTTGACTCTGATGCCAATAAACAAGCAGAAGACAATTCAGGAGACAGGATGATTCCCTAAACGTTAATAGGCACATTGCTGGCGGTTTAGCCATTTATTTGATGCATTATTTGATTATGCATCACTGAAGATATCAAAACATTCTTTTCACAGCAGGTATTGTAGTCTGCGCTAATGCTCAGCTGTCTGAAAAGAAGAGACATCATTCACAGGCTCCATTTTCCCACATTGTTCAGTGATTCGATTACCGAAACATTGCCTGTACACCCGTAGTCGATTTCCCTGACGGTCAGCAGTGAAGTGAATGCCCCAAGACCACAGGTATTTGGTTGGGCCACGGGGGACCCCCGACCCTGCAGTGGGGCGCGCACAGCCTCGCTCTCCCATCAGGAGTTTATTTCGGGCCAGCTTCTGAGTGACGGAGAGGGAGGGAACCCTGGGAAAACTCACCATTTCATCTTGTCGTTAGGACCCGACGAGAAGGTCGAGCTCTTCAGCACCTCCCCCATCTCCTCTCGGCAGAAACTGAAGTTGTTTATGGTCCACATGTACGAAAACTTTACCACTTTAACCTGCAAAACAAATCACGGATTCACACGTTATGAGAACTGCTCAGGAAAGCAAAGTCATTCTCACAAACCACCCCCCACAACGAGGCCTACCCTAGCTTATATGGTAAATAGAGAGAATATACAGTACGCTCTTCAAACCATTGACCTTCAGGAACTCGGTAATTCATACATCAACACAGTGACTTGTTTTGCTGGAAAAATCTTTGGAGTAGTTGGTAATCGGGAAAAGATTAAGAACAGTCATTCCACTTGTGGTCGCAAAGGTCAAAACATATTTTTCCGTTTTTTTAACATTTGGGTATGAAAATACTGTCAAACTACAATCTCTGCTAAAAACTGCTCCACACGTATCATCGATTAACATCCTATCCTGTCCAGCACAGCACAGCACAGCACAGGGAGAACCTGATTCCCCAACCGTAGTCAAACACAAGCAGGGTTTCTCCATTTATTTTCTTCAGCAGACATCTAAAGATTTATTTAAACCACCAGTTAAATATCACATACCAAAAATGGATATGGATGGATATGACAAATGAGATAACAGAAAACTGAATGTCACACCAGCAGTCTGCAATATCAAAGCACGGGACTGCAGAGATTTCCCGAGTGGGGACACATTCCAGTTACATCGAAAATGCAGCCATTTTACCATCATAAGTGCACGATTAGGAAAGGAAAGGGCTATTTTAGCTACAATATTATTATTATTATTGTCACGATCATTATTACTCTTATGACTATTGTTATCGCTGTTATTACTGAAGTGTAAAATGGGATTAGGGTGCACAGAAAGGACACAGAAACAGAAACAGAAACGGTGCAGATGTGAGGTACCTGTGTGTAGCACCAGCTCTCAGCCACTGCTCCGCTGGACATTTCCCCCGGGGGAGGGGGCGTCGGGACCTGGGCCATGGCCAGCTTAAGCCTCCCGGCAGAAGCGCTGACGTCCCTTTAAATTTCACCACTTAACCTTTCTGCAGGAAGGGCCAGTGGCAGCGTCCAAAACACAAACAACAGCAATTTCGCACAATCACTCCCGCCCAAAACAAGTCACCGCACCGACCCGGCGAACGGCCCCAGCCATGCCACAGGGTACGTCATTTCATCAGCTATCCATCTACAGATAAAATACGGAGTGGCATCTCTGCAGACCACAACATGTCTCTGAATCAGCTCTGAGGTGGGGACGAGAGGAAGCCAAACGCCACTGACGGTTTGACGGGCCGGATTATTCACGGCCCACCTTTAATCATCATCTCCGAACCGTGTGAACCATTTCCACATAAGAGCTGAACGGCAAGTCTGTTAATGGTGGAGGGAGTGAAAACATGTGCTGTGCACAAATTGAATTTTGTGCATTCTCACTTTCCCTTGATTGGCCTTTTGGTTCGTACCACCTGCTTTTAGATCCTGCAATTCAGCATGACAGTGTTGTTTACACCCTACGCCTGTAAGAAACCGCTGCTTGAGAATGAATGACCGTTTCAGCAGGATATTTCAATGGCTGGCAGAGTAGTAAACCAGACCTTTGAGGTTTAGCCCTTTAGCCCACAATGGGTAATGGCCATGGATAGAGATGATGCATACTCCTAGACCAGCGCTGTGAGATGCTTCATAAACATAGGCCCTGGCATAACTAGCTACTAGCATTCATTTCTCAATTCATTTTGGTTGGTACTTACCAAATGCTTTGAGGATGGCATGCATGTCATTCCATTATTGGTGAGATCAGCGTAAGTGTCTCTCACAAAGAAAGGGACAGAGGTAGCCAGCAGAATGTGTTGGGAAGGGAGTTGATCAGGTTATCACAGCATTTTCTGTACAACCCATCCTGGAGACAAAATAAAACATAACACAGCACTTAATGAGAATGGCTAAATACTGATTTAATTATCCATGTAGATATAACTCAAACTAAATGTGACCATACACAAAAATCAATGACGGCATTAAAATCATGTAGACCATACCTTTTAATATAATCACCCAAACGGTTGCTAAAATGAACGCATAACAAACTGTTGGGCGGTCAGCGAGGCGCTGACAGGTATTATAGGGAGAATCTGATGGCACAGGCATGACTGCAGCTTTGCTTCGCCTCTCTCCAGTGGCCTTTTTATAGCCAGGATAATTGCACTTGCGTACGATAAATTACTCCGGCTAATAAAAGCATAAATTGTACATTGAAAAATACAAAGGGATCAGCCTACTTCTAGACATATCTGAAATAGTGTAGCTTATACAGGCAGTGTAATGTTTGCTTTGCTTCTTATGAACCTTGGAAATTACTAATTACTCCCACAAAATCAACTATATTAACTTCCAGAGTTAAGGCCGTATATTCCAACATCTAATATTGTGGTAAAAGGAAAAAAAAATACGAAGAGGCGACATAACGGGAGACGACAAGAATTAGGGTTTCCCATATCTCCACTGCAGTCGGGAAGAGCGCTGTACAAACACCGCGTGAACCACACATCACATCTCTTTTTTCCATCTCTGGAATATCGAGGCATTTTCTCCGTGGCCCCCCCTCTGAGCCTGAAGGAGCATAAACACCGCTTCCAAACATGCATTGTTGAGTTGTCTGCTTCGATTCACTGCAAGCGTGGAATGTAAACTACAAGGCCTCCCTGTCTGCTGGAGGAATCTAATGACATCGCCTACAATCGCTTACTTTACCTGAGAAGATTTATGGGAGGAGGGTGCGTCGAACACTACCTACAGTTCACCAAAACATCCGCGAGACAACTTCCTGAGAAAGTGTGTGTTATTCAACACAGCCGGCAGAAGCAGCCGACAGCACGCGGGGTAAATTCATCACTGTCACAGCTGATGAAGCCGCACTTTATTTGGGCCCGATGCGCTTTTGGAAGCCCTCGTCATTAGTTTGAGATGATGTTGAATAAGTATGCTGCCAAACAGAAAAGGGAGTGCTTATCCTCTTGGGTGTAGCTACAGTAATGACAGAGAATATCTTTCAGAAGAGAGCAAAATCTACTTGAGGCCACAAAATGATTGTGCCAAATGCAGAATTTCAAGTTACATGAAGTTGGGGCCTTCAAATCTTTACACTTTGAAAACTGAATAAAGCCTACTGACAAAACTTTTTCACAGGTGCGCATGAGTGTACAGTGCAGTCTGTAAGTATTTGGACTAAGACAAGATGTTTGCCCTGTATTCCAGCACATTGGCCAAATGAAACGTCAGTCTGGGTAAAGTGCATACTGCAAGCCTTAATTAGACGATTTACACCCATATCGGATGACCATGTATGACCTGCAGCCCTTTATGTTGATTTTCATTTTAAAACCTAATTAAAAATGTGTTAACATCTGGCAAAATAAGGTCCACAATGCCCTTGGGGCAACCTGATTACTTGACTATTTAACATTTGAAGCATTATCAATTAGTTATAATGACATTATTCTGCAGAGTGTCAACCTACCGACCTCAGTGATGACAGAAAGTGCAAATCTTTTGATTTCTTTCCGAGCGTGTGGTTTTCCACAGCTGGGGGAACTGCACCATTTCTCAGGAAAGAAAATGGCACTGATAACAAGAAACATGCAAAAATTATCATAATTTTTGGGGACTGAAATGTGGCTGTCACTTTGCTTTATGGTCCTATGCTTCATTTTCGGGGGGTTTGTCAATACAACACAACTCCGAACACATTCATGATTCAGCAGAAAATTTTAAAAATGAGGATAACCTAGTAACAATTTGGGCCTCACATGTTATTTTTGACTTCTTCGATTACCCGCCCCAGCGAGAACAGAGATTTCAAACTTGCACCCACCCAGTTAGGAATTACTTTTTCATTTCAGTCTTGTTTCAGATTGTTATTGAGAATCATTTCTAGTTAAGGAATTATTCTCAATTCTCAAAGACAGACACTTCCACATGGAGACAGCCACCATGAGTGTCAAGTGTGAAGAACAGGAGACTTCAAATACTATGAATATAGTAAAAAGGGCAGATGTTTTGAATCCTATTATCATGGGATTCTCCTGTAGCCTCTCATAGGACCACACTTAACGACTTCTTCAATAATTTAACAGACCCCAAGGCAGGTTCTGGGAGAGAAAAAATAAAAAATAAATAAAAATAATTGGGGATTGGCTTGAAAGGTTTCCAAAAAGCTATCAATTGTCTTGCATAATTGGCACATTGCTATGTAACATTAGCCAAACAATAGTTTTTCCGGCCCAATCTGAGTATTCCAACATTAGCTCTTAAAACTCAATCAATTCCCATTCGGTATTGACTGTTTTCCTATTTAAATGTTTGGAATTCAGGCGTCATCATCGATATCCTGCCGTCTTTTCAACCTCATGTTAATAATCTGGTCAAAACAGAATTTTTTCACCTGAGAAATATTGCACACCTTAGTCCCTCACAATCCACCTCCAATGCTGAAAGCCAGACCCATGCCTTCGTTACCTCTTGCCTTCACTTCTGCAACTCATTACTCTATGGCCTCCCCAACACCCTACTGACCAAACTCCAACATGTCCAAATACTGAGCTGCCAGAATGCTAACCCACACTAGACCCTGGAATCACATCACACCCACTTTAAAAACCCTACACTGGCTCCCCATCAAGGCACGGATACACCTCCAAAATCTGTTGTTTACAAAAAAGCTCTACTAGACCTGGCCCCTCCCTAGTTCACTCACCTGCTGACTGTGTACACTCCCCCCCTCGCCCCCTCCACTCCTCGTACACTGGCACTCTACTCACCATCCCCAAGACCCGACTCAAACTCACCCTGTGGAACACCGTCCCTATGTACATCAGGGAAGAGGAGACTATTGCCATTTTCAAATTCCATCTCAAGACTCACCTTTTCAATATCAGTTATCTGTAGCTCCACCTTTGCCTTGTTTGTAGGTTTGTTCGTGTCTACATCTCATTCTGTACTCCCCTCTGTTTTTCCTCTGTATGTATGCCTGCATGTACTGCCCTTGTTGTTTTTGCATTTTTTAACCTTGTTAAGTGACCTTGGGCTCTGGAAAGGCACTATATAAATAAAAAGTATTATTAATAGTTCTTAAGAGTTATTATTATTTTGTGATCGTCATGCAGAACCCCAAAGCTAATCGCCCACTTTAAGAAACTGGTAAATGTCCCCTGTGACACAACTGTAATATGGCAACACCTTAACCAAACTGAAATAGGTCCGGGCAAGTTATGTTCGACCAACAACCTACGAAAAAAACATGCCCAAACATAACGTTACACTAACATTATGGAGATTCTTAGATCAATAATTTTCATGCGACAGTCATTGCCACTTGGAATTGCGTCTTTCATTTAAGTTTGATACAACAACATAATGTAGTGTTGCCAATTTCATCGATTTCATGTGTGTGTTCAGCCTTCCTTCCTGCAAGCCACAGGACCTAGACTGCCAGCATCGCAAAGTTCACTTCGGTAGCCACAGATCCACTGTTATCAGCGTCTAGTCAAAAGTTTAATTGTATCATTTAACGTTACATGATGAGTTTAGCCAGCTAACTTAGTTAGCTAGGAGAGAATATTGAAAGTTATAACGAGGCTTCTGTCTTTTTTTAGCTAACAGCGGGCAGAAAAAAATCACCCCCTACCTCAAATATATTGTAAATACGAAATACAGCGATTGAACTTCTAGCTAAACCAGACATACCAGCTCTGCACACAGCTAGCTAACAGGTTAGCTTCATGTTGCACGCAAACTAGCTGGCTAGCCATTTTGTGAGCCATCAACCTAGCATTTGCTGACTAACTTAGCCAACTAAGTCACAAACGACCTAGTTATGTATAACATCTATTGTCCAGTCAGATAAAATACTAACTAGTAGCCAAGTAAAGTAAGCTATCGGCACAGACAACGAGGGGGAGACGAGGGAAACCACTTAGCTAGCTAATGCTAACTTACCAGTTTGGCCTAGCTAAATAAATGCCACCGGCCAAAACAAGCGGTACCACGAAACAAAGGCCCATCACGCTTTTACTTTTGATTAGCTTAAAGTATAGACTAGGCAACAAAAATAGTGAAACTAAAAAATATATTCACATTTGATTACTTAAAGGGTTCCTGGTCCAACAACAACGTCCCTCTTTGTGTAACTGTTAGAGCACTCAATACTGGAAGAAATAAAAATAAAATAATTTACAAACCTTTCCATCACTCTTCTACCTGGGACAAACCAAACATATTACGTCTTTGTCTCTTCCCTTGCTTCTGTTTTATTGTAACACTGTAAAGAATTAACTTTTTTCCTTTCCTAACGAAAAATGTCTGTATTTTTTTTTCTCTCTCAACACAGCGCTATACCCATAGCGGCGACTGCAGTTCTAGCTAGCGTTCTCCGCAAACAACGCATGCGCCGTCATGAGCGTTTGGTTAAACTTCCTGCTTGCAGCCACAGTGGATGGAAAGGTCCCTTGTCCTCTTCAATGATAGGGGACCGTTTCTAAATTTGAAATGGCTATAAAACTTTTCAAATGGCATTGTTAATATTGCACATGTCACCAAACTGTCAAATAGTTGTAACTAACTTTGTGTATTAACTAATGTTTCAATCTGTACATTGTTTATCACATAAGTTTGATAAGTTGTGATTTTGCTTGTGGTTATGGAACTGGCAGGCTATTTTAAACTATTGCGACATGATTCAAGGGTATCTTAGTGTACATGCGCTTATAATACAATGTAGGCTAATGTGAGTGGAAGTGTGATTAGCACATTCCGAGTTGATGAGTGTAGGTAGTAGGCCCACTAGCCATTGTAGCTTCTTTTGGGAAAATCTTGTCTTGGGGGGCCTCACCAATTATACACTCACTTCATCAGTGATTCATTGGGAGCAGCCTATAAGCTACTGCATATGGTATTATGTGTGATCTAGTAATTCTGTGTAGATTACCGCATTACAGAGCAATATTTAACAAAAATGATTGTTCGATGATCAATTTCTGAAATAGGCTATGTCGATTTGCAGTTTTAATCTGTTTGTAGTAATTCCACTATTTATTTTGTGTTCACAATCGCCAAACTTCCACATCTACCTTGTCAGCTCTCTTATTTTCTAAATTACATAATTTAGATGTGTTCAAACAAATATGATAATACCTAGAATATATTTGTTGTTCTGTGGTAGTGTGGAGATTGTTTTTTTTGCAAGGTTATGGATGCTATTGGCACTCTCAGAAAAGCTGAAACAGCCCACCAAACTACCTTTACTACTATGGACAGAGCATATGTTTTGAAACTGACTCAATCATCATTGTGGGCCTCGTCAAGAGGACATTTTGAGAACTTTGTCTGTGACTAAATTCACTTGCCAAAATAAAATATATGAGCTGTTTGTAAATTATTTAATTGAAGTGATGATATAATACTGCATTACACTATGCCACATGCTCAAAGCTGAAACTAATTTGAGGAGAAAATATGTTTAATTGAAAATGTAAGTTCAGTGATTTTTTGCCGCAGACAGTCCAATAGAGTCATGAAACGTGTTCATGGATGAATAGTTTGATAAAGTATGATTAGCCTCTGAAAATCATTTGAGAAATAATTAATTACATTTTTATTTAGTAAAATATTCCATTTCTAAAAATAGAGAACCATTAACAACAATCTAAAAGAAACATCTCTCTTGTGAAAGCTTTACTGTAAGATGTGATCTTGAAAAGTTTTATCCACAGCTGTACCATATTAACTGCTAAATCATCTCCCCAGAATGGGTGAGTTCATCCAATGCTATTACTGAGTGGCACATTAGACTTTGAGCTTTACAGTATAGCTACAGCAGAGCAGAAATTCATGATTCCCTCAGACAGCAATGTACACCAGGTCAGTCCCCCATTACGATACATGCATATAGCAGATTTTATATGTACACTTTTATATATGAACATTTTATTAGGAAAACCAGTACACCAGCTGGTTAATGCAATATTTAATCAGCCAATCATGTGGCGGCAACTAAATGCATAAAAGCATGCAGACGTGGTCAAGAGGTTCAACCGTTGTTCAGACCAAATGTCAGAATGGGGAAGAAATGTGATCTAAGTGACTTTGACTGTGGAATGATTGTTGGTGCCAGACAGGGTGATTTGAGTATCTCAGAAACTGCTGATCTCCTGGGATTTTCCACGAACAGAGTCTCTCTAGAGTCTGCAAAGAATGGTGCGAACAACAGAAAACGGATTTATAGTGTGCAGCAGTTCTTTGGGCAGAAACGCATTGTTAATGAGAAATCTCAGAGAGAAGGGCTATACTGGCCAAAGCTCACAGGAAGGTGACAGGAATGCAAATCACCATGCATTACAACAGTGGTATGCAGAAGGACATATCTGAACACAGAACACATCAAACCTCTATAAATACCTAATAAAGTGATCATTGAGTGTATACAGTGCCGTCAAAAATAATTTGCCCCCTTCCTGATACAGATTGGATATTTTTCAGAGATGTAGACACAAAGTAATATCGGACTACGGTAAAGACAAAACACATTTCTCTACATTATTATTGCATTTATATCATTAAGAAAAGTTATCAAACAGATAATATCACCCCTGTGACAAATATGAATGTGAAAATGATTGGCACCCCTAAAACTCTGGTAATGGGGAAAAAAATGCATAAATGTAAGCCATATGGAATCTTTGCAAACTTGCCAGGTAGAGGACAGAAGTACACGGATGGTGAGGAAAATGGTGATGGAGGCAATAAAGAACCCAAGGATCACAGATTAAGAATCGCAGTGATCGGTCACATATTGGGGTCTCAAAAATAATTCTAAAATGGCACATTTTACAACAGCCAAAACAACAAACTCCTTGGAAGGGTGGCACGAAGACAGCCCTTACTGAGCACAATAGACAAAACGAAGCATCTGGACATTGTCTGACCTCATTGGAATCATGAGTAAAAGGCCATAAGACAATGACTTCAAACATACATCAAAATCCACACAGAAATGTTGAAGTGAAAATGACATCCATGTTCATGGGCATCTCACCCTCCAGACGTAAATCCCATGGTCTTGAATGGAAGAGGGGGGTCCAGAAGCGCAAGCCCTAGGATATTAATGATTCTGAAACATTCTGCATGGAGGAATGGTCAAAAAACCATCCAAATATGTTCTCTAACCTTATCACACATTGTAGGAAGATACCTGGGGCAGTCATCTTTGCCATGGTTATTTGCAGAAAATATTAATCCATGAGTGCCAATAATTGTGAGACCTTAATAATATATATATTTTTTCAATTATTTTGAGTTTACAGTATTTTTTGTGCATATTTATCAAGGGTGACAATAATTCTGTATACATAGAAAATATAACTGATTCTTTTTTTTTGCTGTCTGTCTAGCGACAAGGTTTGATTTTAATACTAACAAATATTGGTCACCAGAGGATGCAGATGAGAAGGGGAGTGAGAGTGATTTGGTCAAAGAACTCTCTGACATCACACAACATGATGCCAGATGACGGATTATTCTCTGGCATCACAAGATATGACAGAATGTTTGAGCCAGAATGTCCAGTGTAATCTCGTTCAGTTACTGTAATGCTAGCCGCTTAAATCTTCATTCTTACATAAAAGCAATTTGCTCCAAACATTAAAGACAAAACTGGGTATTTTTACATTTATTTCAAACTTTACCATTTATAATTTCTTTATTATTATGTCATTTCATTTCAGTACTTCAATATACAATCATGTTTTAGTAAAATAATCAAATTCACTCAATGTATTCTTTTAATTCTTTGATTATTAAATGTATAGAAAGGAATGAAGAGTGTAGGTTTATATGGATATTGTCATTTTCTGGAAGCACATTGAAAAGAAACATACCCAAAGTTACGTATATGCAATGTAAAACTACTGACTGTGAACAAAGTGTTCAATAAAACCCTACTGGTACCACTTGACCAGTAAGAACACAGTGTAAAACAGTGCTACTAAAAATATATCTGTTTATACAGTTACCAAATGACTGTAAAATTGAATGTCTCATACAATCACGAAGGTATTCATGATCAGAATCTTTATATTTTTCCTCAAACACATAATCAGACACTTTATCAGCGGAGGTGCTGAACAATAACATGTATCATTTCTTTAAAATGAAGAATAAGGCCATAATTGCATGAAAATTATATTTTTCATCAAGCATGAATATTCCGTTGATTAGGCTGTTCAGATGCTGAGTATATGTGGACACTTTTAATGCCGTGAAGTGTTATTTCAGTCATGAACAAGGCCATTCAAAATACGAATAAAATTACTAGGTCATTTTGTAGTATGCGGTGTCCACTGGGTATCAGGAGAAAATGAATTTGGTCATGTCGGTCATGTTGTTTATATGATGCTCACAAACGTGGCTTTGATTCATTGTAAAATCCAACACTCTCAAGGAATAGTTGTAATTGTACATCCTCTGGTATGATATTCAGATATCACACATGGACCTGAGTACACATCAAGATGGACCTGTGTCAACTATGAATGACTGGTTGTGTGAAACTAACTGACAGATGTCACTAAAGTAACACACACTTTCTTTGAAGTTCTAAGTATTTAAGGCATAAATACCAAAGCATAGTTTTTGTGTACAGGGGTATAATTATTTTATATAAAAGTTTCTTTGAGATTTAGTAAGATCACAGTACTTGAGAGAGTGCCATTTGAACGTGGAAATGGAGGATGTGTAGTAAAGGCAATGCTGTCTGTTTTGGCCTCCAGGCCCAAATAACCCAGTTAGACATCAGGAGTTTTCTGTCAGAAAACAGCACTTCTTGCTCTTAGATGATTAAACAGCACATACATCTCTTTCCAATATGGTAGTACTGCCTGTATTCTTTTATTACCAGTAACAATTTTGATATAAGATACACATGTAGTATGCATGTATAAATTGCAGTGAATGATCCGGGATTGCAAGCAATCAAGAGCAATGAATTATAGCTGACTGGGAGAGAGTGATGCTGTCAGCTGGTTTAAAATGCACATGAATCCCAACAGAAACCTTTTAGCCTATTCCGCCAAGTGAGTAGTAAACGTTCTTTCCATCAATTTCACCCTTAAATACTTCAGTGTTCTACAATGATCACTATTAATTAAATTCATTGTTTGAATGCAAATTATAATCTTAGGCTAAAAGGATCTGTAATGAGTTTTGGAACCTCTGGCATCTACTTTTCCCACAGAGTGCTGATGTACGATCCAGCTTAGTTATATGGGATTCTGCAATGTCAAACAGTTAAATAGAGGAACAAAACAAATGTATTTTACTTAGTTCTAACTTATTCCCACTTCTTACCTACCTACGGTAAGCACCATAACGTTTGGGACAAATACATCTGGCTCTGTATTTTAGATTTGTAAATAAACAACTCACATGAAATTAAAGTGCAGATTCCCAGCTTGTATTAAAGGGTATTTTATACACTTTGTTTATCTTGGAGTATTTCGGAGTGACTCTCTGCCAGGCCTGTATTCCAGCCATCTTTAGTGCCTACTTGTTTCGGCGGCAAGTTGCCTTGAGTTTTCTCTTCAGTAAACGCAGGTTCAGTTGGATTCCGAATGGCCAAGATTTTTTTGACTTTGAAAAACTCCCTTTGTTTTTTTGATGTTTGGAATCAGTGTGCTCATTGTCTTGCTGTAGGACAGTACTGTCCAATGAGTAGCCATTGTGTTTGAACTTGAACCTGAACAAATGAAATGCTTCTGTAGAGTTAATCCTGCTGCTGTTATCAGAAGTTACAACATCAATGAGGACAAGTGACCAAGCCATACACTCCCAGACCATAACCCCCTGCACCGTATTTCACAGATTCCTTTTGGCCTCCACACTTTGTTCTTGCCATCAATCTGATACAACCAAAACTTGGTCACATCTGTCCATAAGACCTTTTTCCAGAACTCTGCAGGCTCTTTTAGGTACTTCTTAACAAACTGTAATCTGGCCATCCTATTTTTGCAGCTAACTAGTGGTTTGCACCTTGCCATGTAACCTCTGTAGTTCTGTTTGTGAAGTCTTCTGCAGACATAGTCATCCATGCCTGCCTCCTGAAATTTTTTTCTGAGGTCTTCCTTGGCCTACCAGGCCCTTTGCAAGTACTGGGCTCACCAGTGCTCTCTTTCTTCTTAATGATGTTTGAAACACTTTATTTTGGGAAGCCTATTACTTGGCCAATGTCATTTTTTGATTCATTATTGAATTATTTGTATTATTATTATTCAAATCATTCAAATCATTTTTCACACAGAACATCCAAAATGTATAAAAATACCCTTTTATAAAAGCTGGAAATTTGCATAAGAGCCATGTGTGAATTGTTTGATTACAAATCTAAAATTTGTACAGAGAATTAGATCAAGAAGTAAATATGTCTCTGTCCTAAGTATTATTGAGCACACTCAAGGGCCCTTTAAAAGTGTTGAGCCTACATCTACAGATAACAAAATATTTTAAAAAAAGAAGCTAAATACATTTCATAAACATGTTCATAAATTACAAAGGAAATAAAAGTTAATCAGCAGGAATGAGACCAAATAGGTATGAGTTGTGGTCAACATAGACCCTCATTGCAAAATTTCTTTGACTCAGTATTGAAGATAACGACCACTCAAGAGCAAAACGTTTTATGACAGGTTATTTTTGGAACAGATGTATGATATTCAGGCTGTCCTGTTCTGTGTCAATATTCTTAATTGAAAACACAAAGCGTCATTTTCTGTCAATGCATCAGTGATTTTGTAATGAATTCTGAATACCTGGCAAACAAATCTAATGAGTTTATTGAAATATTGACAAATGGCGCCAAATATTTTCCTGGTTTCCATTTCATCAAACAAAACAGAAAAATCCCAATTAATATTGGATATTCTTTAAATTTGGTCCTGGCTAGGTCTTGGTAGTCATGGTATTTGCGTGGGACTTGATACCCATACACTACAGCCTGCTGATCATGGCCTGATCAGGGGTCGTCACTATATACAATGTCAGAGGGTGTTTGTAGGTAAATCCTAATGCTTGTCAAGGATAACTGTATACTAATTCACAATACCAGATCATTTTTAAAGGCAGTGTCAATGATTTTTTTCTCTTAATTTTTGATAATATTTTCAGCACCTGACCGCACAAAGGAAAGTCTGTCAACTTCACAGAATCAACATTTAATGCATGAGACACAGAGAAAAATATGTTAGAACTGCTTTAATGCAGGAAATAGAGCGCAGGGTACAGAGTCATGCGAAAGCAGTGTATTTCAGACAAATTGCTCCTCAGGCAGCACACAGCAGTGCAACTATAATAAACAAAAGTACCACAGCAATCATTCATGCCCCTCCCCTCTCCTATTCCATGCTTCCCAAAAATGGAAAACTAGCAGTTCTGTGAGATTACATTGCATTACATTAATAGCATTTGGCAGACGCTCTTATCCAGAGCTCCGTACAGTTGATTAGACTAAGCAGGAGACAATCCTCCCCTGGAGCAATGCAAGGTTATTGGCCTTGCTCAAGGGCCCAACAGCTGTTTGTGGCTACACCGGGATCGACTCATCCCAGTGATGTACCTGAACCACTACGCTACAGGCTGCCCTGTGATAGGTAGCATCATTCATGTTTGCCTCCATTCACCCTGGCTTGTGTTAGTAGAGCATGTTAATTGCTTGCCCACACGGAATGTACCCCCCCCCCCCCCCCCCACCCCTCAACACAAATAATTAAACATCTATGCCATTAATTGATTGGAATTTGGTATTGGTTTAGTGTTGGTTCTGTTCAAAGGGCCGGTTTCACAGACATAGATTAAGCCTAGTCCAAGACTACATTCAATTTTGAATTCAAATTCTCTATCCCTAAACACTGTAAATGTGCAGTCGCAGTCTGCTAATGCATTAACAACACATTTTACATTTGTGAGTAGATGTAAATTATGACTCTGAACAGAGGTAAGACTGTTCAGCTGACTTTTCTGGAATAGGTGCATGTCCGATAAGCTTGATCAGACTAGTACATCCCCATTATTTCTCTCATCTGGGCATGTAGCCTCATTATTCTCTAGAAGAACTGTGTTGGTTGGGTAGTACAATGCCAATGAAAAGACTAGGGTTGAATCTTAAGAGAGCCTTATTTTTAGCTCCTGATAATCTGAGTAATCAGATTCAATGGAAAACTTTCAGTTGTAAAATGTGAGGCACAGAGAGCACAGCCAGTCCAGCGTTCCTCCTGCCTCCCTGGCAGCTCACTCAGGGGCCTCCCAGCACTGCCCTGGCCATCAGTCCTGGGAGGACCACCAGTCCGCCATGTGGCCGCTGAAGCAGCTTTGGAGGTGTGCTTGCTTGTTAGCGCGTGACCCCATGCCCCTGTAAAATAAGAGCTCAGAAAGCGCTCTAAGTCCCACGCTTCTGATCTGACCTTCAGACCTCACAGAAAGGGCATCACAAGCTCCCTAAGAACCACCGGGTGCCAAAGAGCAAACCGTTTTAGAACAGATAGACCTCCAGAAGTAGTTCACCAGCCACAACACAAAAGAGCTTTTCCATTTTTTCCTTTTTCCATTTCCTTTCATCCAACGACACACACACATTTGTAAAAGCAGTTCTTGGCATTGTATTCTCACTTGAGTGAGTGTGATATGTGATTCTCTAACCTCTATTTTATCAGATGAAAAACTCACTAGAGCTCACAGGTGTAACACTACTTTGTGACACACTACTCTGGAAGACATAGCCATACCATGAATTGCTGAACTGCTATTTTAGAACACTTCCTTTTGTGTGCCTCTTTCAAAGGGTATATTCAGCTCGGATGGTTTTCTATAAGGTCAAATGCAGGGATGATTAAGAAACAAAACATGAACCAAGAAAAGCAATTGCATATTTCCCAGGTATTTCACTTACAAATGGCAAAAGATAGTAGGATAAGAGATAATAGAGTATATTTGTAAAACTGGTCATATCAAGCCTTCCAAACCATTATTTGCTGTCACCCTATTGACAGATGATATAAATATATTCCCAGTCTTGCCACAGAAGGAGGGGAACTCAACATAATGGGAACAGTGCTAATCTCGGTAATCTATTCAACAAAATGGGGTATGTAAATGACAGACAACTATAAATGAGGTTACAGCACTAACAATATCTGCTTGAAGAGAACCAAAAGGAACGCACATTCTTTTATGAAATGGACGCTCTGTAGTGATGTTCTCCATGCTCTCTGTTCCACTTCAGACGCATATCAAATGAATATTTTGAGGAACAATAGGAAGACCATCATCGCTTATTATTATTATTATTATTATTATTATTATTATTATTATTATTATAATGTTAATAATAATATATTTTTTTAACTGTTACACAGCTCATTATCTCATTTTTAAGGGTCTAGCAAACTGAAATCCTTTCCTTTTTTTTTTTTTAATATAATTGATAATTGAAATGCTTCTTGCAACAAAAAAAAAAAGTAGAAAAGCCTGTTCCGAGTTTGGCTTGCTTTGAATTTGGAACCGCTTTGAGTTGGAAAAGCCTGAGCATTTAACCTTTTCTGGATGCAGAAAAACATTTTATTTTCCAAACAAAAGAGACCAACAAGAAATGGGCATTGTTATTTATCATATACTGGAGGCCCATAGGTGCTGAAATATTGCAATAACCGCAGCAGTTAATGTTGTTCACCAGCTATCTATAAAAACAATGCGGCTTTGCTAAGAAGAGCATTTTGGTTTAGTGAATCTGGACCTAAATATAACATTTAATATTGAAAGATTAAAATAAATTGGGACATCTGAGTATAATTTTTTTATCATTTTCTATGATTAAGAGTAAACTACATAGTAGCAGGATTGTAGCGTCACACAAAACCACAGGAATAGATTCTGGGAAGGTTGTTATGGGTGAAACAGTATTTCTTGGAATGTGAAACATAGAGACTCTGGAGAGTGGATGAAATGAAACTGCAAACAAGGTGAAATTGCATTAATTGTGTTCTCTCAAACTTAATTAAGTACCCATGTTTTTTTTTTCTTTTTCTTTTCTTCTCTTTCCAGCAATCTTTGCCTTTGGATTATGACAGTGGTGCTTATGTAGTGTGAAATATGAAACAGATGCTTTATTACTGAGATGTCCATTGACAATTACAATCATTCTTCATAGCTCATTTCCCATAGAATGAAGAGAGAAATTACACAGAAGTGATCTGTTATTAATTGATGAGCTTCATATGGAAATGAGCTCCTAATTCTACCGGAATGCACATTTTAAAATTAAGTTTGGAGTAGAAATATACAGTTGAGGTTATTTTTGCTTTATCATGTCCAGGAGTATAATTTAGTGCTACATATTGCACCACATAGTACATAATAGAATTTAAGGCTCCAATAAGGGAACGAAATGACTGATTTGTTGTGGAGCTCATACTATGTACTATGTACTTTCAGTCATAATTTCCACAGGAAATGTTCAAGGTTTGGTTGAGGCTGATTAGAAAATTATTTAAAATTAATACAAAATATTTGCCAAATAATAGTTTGAGTTTTCTATATAATTGTATTGTTTAATTACAGATTCAAAAGCCAGCTAAAGGCTATTCAAAGGAAACTACCATTGGGTGTTTAATTATCACTTTTGTGGCGATAAACAACATGAAAATACAAATTTACATAATAGCAGCATACATTTGCATTGTTGAAATATGCATAAAGTTTCTCCCCCCCCTCACCACCACCAGATTTAACCACCTCCAGCCATTTAATAGAGCTTAACATCTCCCCCCACTTGTCAGAAGAAAGGAGGCCTTGATGTAAAATGGTGGGGCTGTAATTCAGTGATGTGGCGGGAGCACGTTTCATTTCTTAAGCAGAGTTACAGATAACACTCCGCGCACACACTCCCAGCTGGGCTGGCTGCTGCCTGACACGTCCCTGAAGATTCCCACTTTTAATCTCACTTTCTGACAGTGGGGTTTAGAAGCAGCATTTTATGACTACATTTGTATTATTTCTGCAGAGCGAGACAGCTGCAAAAACATAGGGTTGGCACACAGCAGTTACGTTTGAGTGTTCATCAGGAACTTCACTAACCGAACGAGAAGCAGCTTAGAAATAGGAACTGGGTGGAGCCCTCTCTGCATTCGCCTCAGAATGTCGACCTACAGTATATTGGAATTGTTTTAGACACAAGTCATTGCACACTGAAGACAACACAATGCCCGCATCATCTATTAGGCACGGTCGTGGTGTCATCGTGCAGGATGACAGTAATAAGAGGCTGTAGCGAGGTTTTAATAACCAATCAAATCACGTTACACTAAATTAATGGCGTTACAATGAATCAATCCATCTAACATACCATCACTTGTAATCAGGCTCCGTGTCAATGATATGCAAAGTAATTTCAGTACTGTACAAAGCGACGCTTTCCACGGAGCTTTCCACACTCGCCTGCGCTTCAGGCTATCGGCCGCGGAGTAAAATGTGCAGAATGTTTTGATGCGGCTTATTCTTTGTGTTCGCAGTGCATGCTGATAACAGTTAGAAATGCTGGCTGGTGGCATTGCATTAATGTGAAACTGGCCGGTGAGCGATTGCTGATTGGCCGCAGCGATAACGCGCGGGTCCGTCCGGGAGCCTGAAAAAGCGCGGCGACGGACAGCGGAGCCAGCGAAAGACGGAGGAGATTAGGATTAGGAAGGTCATTCCCTGCAGCGGGAGGTGGGAGACGGACGGCGGCGATTGCGCGCTCTTCAGGGGTTAAAGGAAGAAACGAAGGACACATGGGAAGGGGAAGGTGAGACTGGGAGTGTCCGGACCACAGCACGCATCCCGGTCTTATCCAGGACTCGGACACCAAGGAGGAGAAGACCACGTTTCAGTCTTAGGCCTTAGCCGATCGACGCACTTAAGCGCTTGCGTACTTCAGACGCAAGTGCTCCCTCAGATGGGGCTTAGGCTGAGCATTGTGTAAGCATTGTGTGAGCCCTTTATGAACCCAATGATTTTACTGAAATGCAATAGTTCTATGAAAAACATTTCAGTGAAAGCTTTGAAAACAATGCTTGTAGGATTTAATTTATTGGGCTTAATATTCATGTACAATAATGTAATACGATGCAATTCTGTGTAACTAGCTGACGCAATATGTACTGTACCCTTACAGGTAGACTGTTCTGTACTGTACCCTTACAGGTAAACTGTTCTGTACTGTACCCTTACAGGTAGACTGTTCTGTACTGTACCCTCACAGGTAGACCGTTTTGTACTGTACCCTAACAGGTAGACTGTTCTGTACTGTACCCTTACAGGTAGACTGTTCTGTACTGTACCCTCACAGGTAGACTGTTCTATACTGTACCCTTACAGGTAGACGGTTCTGTACTGTACCCTTACAGGTAGACTGTTCTGTACTGTAACCACTTGCATGGCATTACAATTCTCACATCTGTAATTCAGCCATATTAACACCGTTAGCCTGGTTGGAATGCACTCTGGAATCTAAACAAAATGAGTATAAAACAGCAGTGGTAAACCATTAATCTTTACTGTTTAGTGTTTGACTGTCACTACATTGTGAGTCACGGCTAAATAAATGTACTGTAATTCAATGGTGATCCAGTGACCAAATGATGCTACAAAGTAGTCCCAAATGTGTCTCCTACATGCACAGACCACTGTCCAAGCTTGGATATAAATCACCAATGGTTCCATATTGGGACATGTCCTTCGTACAAGCAAGAGAAATAACCCATGTGAATGGTTATTGATGAGGAGATATGCAAATGCTAATCCACAACATATCTTAATTATCTCTGCCTGTGCATATGGTCATTTTAAGGACATGCTTATCTCTTGTTCCAGAGGCATGCTCTCATATATGGATTCACTCTCTATGTTGTATCCCATGTGGGTTACCTATTGATCTCTCACCCTAGTTGTCCATCAGAGAAATTCAGCTATTGGAACGCATAACAAAGTGCAATCCTGTTACTTTAGTGGCATATTATAATACTTTCTTCCGCAAGACAATAATATACATGGCGTCTGATTGTACAGTATGCACTCAGTTAGCAATGTATTAGGTAGACCTGTACATCAGCTTAATAATGCAAATATGTATCATGTGGCAGCAACTAAATGCATAAAAAGCATGCAGATGTGGTCACGAGGTTCAGCTGTTGTCCAGACCAAATGTCAGAAACTGCTGATCTCCGGTGATTTTCACCCACAAAACAGTCTCTAGAGTTTCCAGAGAATGGCACGAAAAACATCCAGTGTGCAGCAGTTCTGCAGGAAAAAACACCTTGTTAATAAGAGAGGTCAGAGGAGAAGGGCCAGAGTGTTCGAGGCTGACAGGACCACACATTACAACAGTGGTATGCAGAAGAGAATCTCTGAACACACAACGTGTCAAACCTCTAAGTGGATAGGCTACAGCAGCAGAAGACCAATACGTCTAAAATAAGTCTAATAAATACCTAATAAAGTGCTCACTGAATTTATAAACCATCACATGAAGGAGGCTAACATAATTATCTGGTCTCCCTTAGACAATGGGTCTTCATGGTATAATAAAGGCTAAATAGAAAAATAAAATTGACTTTGATTTCATCAGTTTGGAGAGATAATATTGCCCAGTGGTTGGCTTTCACTTAGAGAACAAGGTTACTTTGCTAACCTTGTGTTCATGTTCCGCAGATTCTTTCAGGGTAGGGTGGTCATGAGGGAATTTTGCCATTAAATTGGATTGGTGTGATATACCCATTTTATGGAGGTTCTTTATGCCTGAGGGAGCTGGCCTGCTTGAACACAGTGAGTCAGAGTCAACAGTACTGTACAATATAATGTGAATGAGATGACCATTCAATACTATTGCTGGTCAGTACTTCATTTTAATTTGAAGCAAGATTCATTCAGAGGGCAATAAAACGCAAAGTGCTTTAATATTACAAATGTTGAACATATGATAAAGTCCTTTGGATAAAATGCTAAACCCAAGTTTTGCTCGTTTACGATAAGTGAAAGGGGTCTCCTGACCATTATTCATAAGATGGTTCTCAGAGAGACTCTAAAAACTGTGTCACCAAATCAGAGAACAGACTGAAGATTATTCAGTCCAGAATATTGTCATTTCTCTCACTAGACCCTATATGGTAAAATTATATGGTGGTGCTGTCATAATACTTGCAATTATAATGGGAAAGAATAATAGAATAAAGAATAATAATGATGCTAATTATTAAACAAATATGATTTGTGTTGTGTTTTGGTTTGCTCAAGGACAGTCAGTTGTGAAATGCATAGCAAGACTTACACCGTTGTTTTTTTACAGTAGCTCACAGGTTAGGAGCTGAACCTGCTCTTACACAGTCTAGTAGTCGAAACATGAGGTTTAAAGTCATACTATGGTGTTCACATTTGACTGAGAATTATAAGTTTTCATCGATCATATCAGATGTAGTTTATCAGAGCATAGGCATATAGGCAATACACTAATGACATTTTCTCATGATTTAATTAGAAATGCTTTATGCAGGTTAGCTTCTGAAATTATTTG
Organism: Conger conger; assembly: GCF_963514075.1. NCBI lineage: Eukaryota > Metazoa > Chordata > Actinopteri > Anguilliformes > Congridae > Conger > Conger conger. The sequence continues at coordinate 24,983,415 of NC_083776.1, read as the reverse complement.
TAAATATGTTAACATTTATACACTATACTTTCAGATCAAAAGATGAAAAAGTCAATCTGCTTTTATTTCACGGTATTTACACGCCAAGATCCAAAGCACTCCCACCCCACCTATGAAACATGGGGATCTTATAGTTTGGGCATGCTACCACGGGTGTTGGCTCACTTGCCTTCATTTATAGTGTAATCACTGATATGAATTCTGAAGAGTACATAAGCATTTCATCTACTCAAGCTCAACCAAATGCCTTAAAACTCATTGGACTTCATCCCACAGAAAGTCAATGATCCTTCAACCAATGATGTTCCAAATTGCTTATTCTGGTAAGACTACAAGCAATGTCTCTGACTGTTTGCCTCTTCTTATTTCTCAGCCTCAGAATGGCTTCCTTGACTTCCTTGAGGCACGACTCTGGTCCTAATGCTGACAAATGGCAATAACCAACAGCTTGCGATAACAGATTCATTCAGGCGTCATCCATTCAGACGCCTAGAATCAAGACTAGATACAGAAAGCTCTCTTGGACAGTAACTGCGTGAAGGAAGCGTCTGAACACACCCGACTAATCAAAATACCTGTGAAGCCACCTCTCTCAAATATTATGGTGCCCTGAAATGAAGGGACATGAAAAGCGCTGTAATTCCTACACAGATCACCCAACATGGATGTACTGTAAATACCTTCAAATTAAAGGTGACAGTCTGCACTTTAACCTCATAGTCATTGTTTCATTTCAAATCCAAACAGTCGAAACAACAGAAATTGTACCACTTTCCAAATACTTGACTTGTACATGCTTATGTGTGTATGTGCATTTATATATTCATGCGTCTGAGTGTGGATGCTTGCTTGATTGCTTGTATGAATTTACATACAAGTACGTGTGTGCATTCTAAATAAAAAAAAGAAACACACAATCTTGGCAGTAGGTCTGATTTGTACTGGCGTATGCATTTCCTTTGACTTCACTGTAACAAGCACAGATCATCGCTCTCATTTCTCTGGGTCGTCCGCGTGCCGGTAATCGAGACTGATCAGAGCAATCCGATCCAGGATATCAGGTCTGAGCTCTGAGAGACCTGTATAGCTCCCAGATCTGACTGATAGTACAACATGCAAGCCAGATATCAGTCTGCAGGAGTGTCAGAGTTACTAATGGGTTTGCTCTCAATGCACAGGAGGAACAGCTGAACTGTCTATATTGATCCACTTGATATGAAATATGCTGCAGGAAGCAATATCGTTACCGTCACGCATCTCAACGGCGCAAATTAAAAGTAAATGAACTGCTATCATGTTTGTTACGTGTCACTTCATAATGAAGAGCAATCCGTCTGAACAACTAATGATATGTGAACAGGGGGGAGAACAAGATGATTTATTTTCCCCATTTAAAAATCATGTATAGCATAATTATATTGTACAAAATGTAAATTTAGCAATTTCGCTTATTCCAGGTTCCATGATAATAAAGATTTTAATTGAACCATCGCTTGCATATGAAAAAGGTTTTGTTAAACGGTTTAATTGAAGCCATTTTTTTTTTTTGCCAGTTGGGTTCATTACATAGATGACTTCACCTTGAAAGGCGAGTCCCAGTGTGTTATCAGCGTGTCTGCTCCATTGTGTCTATGGACAGGTGCATGGCTGAGCCCCCATGGCTAAATGCGAGATCATTTCATATTGATTGATGCAGATGGGCTCTTGGCTCACGAATGCTACCTGGAGTCTATTTGGGGGTAAATTACCGATGTCATTTCTGCATGAGAGGGAGGCCTTTCCAATAAAACCCTGGCTTCATGCATCGGTTAGGGGCTCTGGAACTATTGCTCTGACTGCAAGAACCCCCAAAGCTTTTAATTGCCTTCTGTGCAAATGGTCCTCACTTGATGAAGTGTCAGGCAAGGCGAGGACTGCCAGGTAAGGGAGGGAAAATGCAAACTTTTTCCTTTCGCCTGCAAATATCCAATCAGCCAATCATCTGGCGGCAGCTCACTGATGTTGTTTAGACCAAACACCACATCTAAGTGACTTTGACCATGGAATGATTGTTGGTGCCTGACAGGGTGGATTGAATATCTCAGAAACTGCTGATCTCCAGTGATTTTCACACACATCAGTCTCTAGAGTCTGTACAGAATGGTGCGAAAAAAAAGAAAGAAAAATCATCCAGTGAGCAGCAGTTCTGCAGGCAAAGAAATGCGTTGTTAAAGAGAGAGGTCAGAGGAGAAGGGCCAGACTGGTCAAAGCTGACAGGAAGGTGACAGTAACACAAATAACCACACATTACAACAGTGGTATGCAGAAGAGCATCTCTGAACACACAATGTGTCAAACCTCTCAGTGGATAGGTTACAAATAAGATAGGTAAAAAAATAAGTCGAATAAATACTCACTTTGCTCACAGAAGGTATGGTAGTACACAAATCTGTTTTATTTCTTGTTCCATCCATTTTTATAGTAATTCATTCATAATAATAATAATAATAATAATAATAATAATAATAATAATAATTCACTTTCTACCTCACAGGTGTATTTTCTTTACATATACCAAATCATACGAACTATCACTTGAGCAAAAGCAATAAACAATCCCACAGGAGCTCCAGTGAAAGGGAGAGTCCTCTATAGCCCACTACAGAGATGAAAGCCATTATTAACGTTTGGCCCTGTCCTGACAATGCTATTTTCTGGAAGGTAATTGCAGATTCAGATCTCGGGGAGGGCTGGCTGGGAGTAAATGCCAGCTCTTTAATTATTGTCTACCCTCCGTCTCCTCCATTGAGCTGCAGAGATGTCTATCAGCCGACAGGATCCTGGGGAAAATGACTCTAATGGGGAATGACCAGTGTCTGGGAAACCGCTTCAGATTAAAAACGACAATTCTAATTGACTGTGGCGGAATTCCCCAGATAGATGACTGGGAAAAGTCACTTTAGTGCAAATGTAATTGGATTGATCTGATTCCGAGCATGAGTCGGCGAACAATTCCCCTGCTCACCCCCACCCACTGCCCCCACTGCATATCTCACTCTCAATCGCCACCTCGCACAGTCCACAATGTTCCGCTGGATCTGTGTTAGTTAATTAGTGAGACACGGGCATGGGCATTGTGCGACCGGGAACCAATCACATGACCACAACAGAATAGCTGTGGAGGCAACATAGAACTTAGCAGGGAATAGCGGCAAAAAGAGGTCAGTCGACGCTTATGAGCCATGCAGTTTTTTTAGGGGTAATTAAGACACTGTTTCTTCATGTGTGACAGGAATGTGTGAATGTAGCTTTAGAGGGAGCAATGACGTGCATCGCGCATCATTGGACACCAGCAAGCAGCGCAATCACCCGCTTACAGTGAACCCTCACAGGGGTGTGTGAGTCTTTCTGCCATCTGCATACCTCCCTGTAACCTTATGGCACAACCAACACTGCAATCTCAGTGAGCCAAACTTCAAAATGCAGTTTTTATCTATTTATTTCAGCGCTTTCTCATTTTCCTGAACACTATCATGGTTGATGATGTTCTTTTGGAGGACACCTATTATCAGGCTGACATGAACAACTGCAGTACAAAGAAAATAATAATAATAACAATAATAAAAACACACTAAATCATCTCAATGTTTCTTCAGTTCCCCAAAATCAAACTGAATAATAACAAGCCTTAGTTCAAGAAAGGGCATAATTTATTACCACTACCATTCCTGTGAGAAAATCTACACCACTAAAAAAGAAATAAAATGGAGTAAAAAGGGAATTAAAGTTACACTTCCAAAAACAGATTATTTGGATGGCATGTTATTGCCATAGAACATATGGCTGCACCTATAAGATGACTATAGGATTGGTTTCTCTTAGATGTTCAGTAGAATCCATCATATTAGTCTGTCACTGAGAACAAATATGGTGCTCTTTACTGACTACTCTCGCATTACTTGACATTCTAAGGAAGAGAGTGCTTCTGCAGATCCTCAAACTTGTGCAAATGTTGAAATGGCAAAATAATAACAACATTTGTCTTCTTGTCAGGAGATATTGACATAACATTACAAGGTGCAAAATTGCTTGTGTCGTGCGGTGTGTCTCGAAGATAACTCCAGCTTGCGAGTCTTCGAGACTCCGGTGAGTAAAACCTTTTTGGAAAGTCGATGGGTGACTGAAGAGCTAAGGAAGGAAAGAGTGATGATCTCAAATGAAAGGCAGAAATACCTATCACAGCATTTCCTCAACTCAAAAGGCTGCAGTTCAGTATAGATGACAGTATTTCACAGTGACTTCCCGACTGATGCAGTATAGATTTACAAAGCAATAGCCCTGGCATTCTCGACATAATATAATTCTAACTGACTTTTTAAAAATAATAATAAATTAACAATAGGGTGTCTCAATTTTTTGAACTCACATACAGTACTTGCAGTGTTGGTGCACAGCAACTCTCTACACTCCATGGGCTTGGTGCTTTAAGTCCAAACATCAGTAGTGAATTCTACAGACTAATGAGCTTTTTAATGATAATTTGAAGCCTGAAAAAAAAGAAAAAAGTAAATCTTGCTGCCCAGATTCCAAGTGTATTGGATCTCTTGAAAATGTATCTATAAATGAAAATATGTGAATAAGAATGAAATGCCTTTATCTCAATGTGTGCTTTGTGGCATATTATTAACTCACCTTAATAGTCATAAAGCTGATCCAGAAGGGTAAAAAAACAATCCCCCTTCAAATATGAGCTTTTGCTCTTTTACCTGCACGAAAAGGTCAACATTCACATCTTATTTAATAAGTATTTACTGACCTTGCACCTAAAAGCAATTTCCCCACTTTGTAGTGTTTGTGGAGTAATGAATTAAGATTCAGGCCTTCAGCCATGGGAGTTAATTTCCTCCTGACATTAAGATGTCGTGCCTCGTAGGCATTCAGTGGCACACGGGCAAGTGCCCCCCACCCCCACCCCCCCCCCTTCCCCGGTCCCACTCTCCCACTTTCAGTTAAACACTTCAATCACGGAAAAAGAACAAAAACACCGTCGAACTAATCAAGTGGAGGAACGAGAGACGAGCCTCCCCCTGCGTTTAGTATTTATCTTATTATCGCCTCCCTTTTACCACAGTCCTATTAAAGATGAGTAACGCACACAGAGGCGAGCGACTGAATCAACTGCCTGCAGAGCATATGGTACAGTACTGTAGCAACAGAACAATGGCTAACTCCAGACGGATTGTATTAAAGTAAAGGAAGAGATTTTTAAGTATACGGTACCGTAAGAAAACACAATTCTCTCCTTTGTGTTTAAAGGTCGCCTTGGCTTCATTCGTAATTTTCTGGGGAAAAGCCGTTATGTGTTGTGTGAAAATATTCACAGGGGAAAAGGCTTGGTTAGACCTACAAAGCCCACGCTTTGCAATGCTGATTTTTTATTTTTAGTACCATCCATCTTAACAAAATACTTCCAATACATTTTTCACAAAAATGATAGACAAATGGATCTGTATACCTGCATGAGGAATATAGAAAGCAGTATTCACACACACACACACACACACACACACTGTACCCAGAGGCCCATGCAAGTACAAGCATGCATAAGCCCAATATATGTGTACGCATGTCATCCGGTCTTCTGTCGAAGTCCAACAGGAACATGTGAACAGCATTAGACTGAAGAGCCGAATAGAAGCTTTATTTCAGACACGGCAGAGCGAGCTGGAAGAAGAGAAAAGGCTGCAGTGAAAGTGCTCAGTATGACTGGTATGTCAGATAAACCATCAAAGGGTCAACAATTGCAGGATGATTAGAGGTACAAAGAGTAATTCGCTAACTCAGTTTCCTAATGTAGAAAATAGAGGTATAAAAGGGTACAGATGGAGAACCAGCCCTTTCCAATTGAGACTTTTGAACCAAGTCAATTTTCAACAAAAATGAGAGAATGTCCATCACTAAAAAAAAAGCAAAGATATGGTTTTATTATCAAGTTCTGCATGAGATCTAGACAGTGGATTGAGTTACCAAGGGCCATATCTTAACTAATGTAGTGTTTTTTCCTTTCAGTTCAATTCATAACAACGACAACATACATTTTTTTGCAATTATAACATGTACTCAGTAGACAAAAATGTCTCATGAAAGATAAAAGAAGGTAATTTGCGCATATTCGCACAACTCAAGGTCAAGGCATAGTGACATTATTGGATTTAATATAACTTGTCCGATGCCACCATAATAATGTATCAGTGTAGGAGCCACAATTTTCTTCAAAAAAATGTGAAACATTTGTATAATATCTTCTTTCGTGCCAACAACAACAAAACTTGCTAGTTGTGGAAAAGGTGGGTTGAGACCCGGTTGTGATAAGTTTTCCATTCCTCTTATGAACAGCTCAAGAATATAAGAACAAAATAATAAAGTACAATTTATAATCTTTCATGTGAAATGTATGAGTTAATGTTCTTTAAACAAATGTATGCCCAAAAGAAGTGCAATAGTAAGAAGTACCACGCATGGCTGGAATTTGTAAATGTATATAAAGTTTTAGATAAATCACATTGGAACTTGCTTAATTTCAAAATGTAATGTACTGGAAAGAGGTTAATATAGAGGCATACACATACATTAGCATCACTATAGCAACTAGTTCAGATACTTGATAAACAAGCATCCAAACTGGAAAATGCATTCGCAACATTACCTGAACTGAACCATTTTACTGGAAATGAGTATTCTCATAACAAACCCATTAAATTCAGAGATAATAAAAATGTACTTTGGCTTAATGAATATAACTTCATTTCTGGTAAAGCTCTGAATTGAATTGGAATTATAATTAATGTCACTGAGAACAGTGGGAAAGATGAAAATATATTATGCACCATAAACATTAATGCCTTGTAACGCAAATACCAAATATCTGCTTCCCCAGAAATTTGTTGCTCATGATGATTAAAAGAAGGAAAAAAATTTAACCAATAAGAAAGAATTATCAACAGGATATTAACTGAATTAATATAGAGGTGTTGACAAGAGGCTTAAAGTCTTTCAAAGCCCGCTTTGACTTTTCCCTGTCAGTTTTTCGACTGAGAAGTTAATGATCCTGGCAACAAGATGAATCACTCCAGACACTGAGCTGAACAGGCCTGACAAGTAAGCAGACTCCTGACACCTGAGTACGCCAGCAGAAAGAATAATACTAACATCGCCAGCTACCTGTACGAGCTCAGCCACATTCACTCCAGGAATCACGACTTACATCCGGAAAGCACACATGTATTGCTTGTGGCACTCATTTCTTCATTTAATAGTAGCTTAACAGGAAAACGTGTTTATTTTTAGAGTGGAAACATCGAGAGTGGGGGGTATTTCTGCTTTGTTTATGCTGTACTGTTTTTATTAAGTATGACATTTCTTCAAGCCACTGCAGAACTGATAATGAGTGACACATAATGGATGTACTATAAGATGTCTTATAGTTCAGTCTGCAAGTATTTGGACAGTGGTACAATTTCTGTTCTTTTGGCTCTGTACGACAGTATATTGGATTTGAAATGAAACCCTGAATGCGTAGGTTAAAATGGCTGTCACCTTTAATTTGGGGGTATTCACAGCCATATTGGATGGTCTGTGTAGGAATTACACCCTTTTTTATACATAGTCCCTCCATTTTAGGATATCAAACGTAATTTGGCAGTTGGCTTCTCAGCTGTTTCTGATTAGTCAAGTGTACTTCATCACTTCCTTAATGCAGGTATAAGAAAAATGTCAGTATCTAGTCTTTATTCCAGGCTTCTGATTGCCTTTGGAGTGTACAGAAGCACTCTTATTAGTTCAAGTTAAATGAAATGCCTCCAAACTCATTGGACAGTGCTTAATCCTACAGCATGGCAATGGTCCCAAACATACACCTCTGCTCTTTCTTCTTAATTTTGTTCCAGTTTGCTTCAGTGCATCTTGTTTGGCCTTTATTTCTGACTGTTTTTTTTTGTTTTTTCTCTTCCTCACTTGACCTTGGCTGTCATTGGCACCACTCTGGCCCTCATATTGACAAACGCCAATAACAGACTCCAAAGGCAATCAAAAGCTGAGAATCAAGACTAAATACTAAAAGCTTTCTTAGACCTTTGCCAAGGAATACACTTGACTAAAAAAGTGACTCTGCATTTGACCCCATATTCTTTATTTAATTTCATATCTAATGTGCTGGAGTACAGAACCAAAAGAACAGAAATTGTACCACTGTGCAAATACACACAGACTGCACTGTACATAGGTAATAAGACCTTAATTCTAATTGATGGTATACCTTTGTCAGGTCAAATTACAAATTTATATTCATATATAAATCATATTCATCAATGACAGACAGTTTAAAAACTGCCGATCTTGATAGTACATGGTAAATTGATTTTAAAACTATTGTATCTTTACAAATTATATCAATCTGCCTAAATACAATTTGAGATCAGAATGGATGATTGAGATCAATCAAAGTCCTCAGTTCCTAGAATATCATGCATAACTCACTCTACTACAAAGGACTTTGTTTTACAACTAACATGAGCAACTCTAGCATATTCCACTTCTGTAGCTGTACTGAAGTGCCATAAGATGATGTGTGTGTGTGTGTGTGTGTGTGTGTGTGTGTGTGTGTGCATGTATGCGTGCATGTGTGTGTTGGAAAAATTATGGTTGAGAAATTCCTTCTTACCAGAGTCTCCAGTGACAGATTCCAGTGGTAGAAAGAGCCAATATATGAGCAATGGATGACATTAACCCAGGGTTGCTTCACTGAAGCGTCTTTTGATCTATCATCTGGCCATACCATATTAATGATGAGACTGTGACATTTGAGGGTCACAGAATAATTGATCAAGGTGTAATGTCTGGCATTTGTTACTGGCACAACCTCCTTGGTCATAACTCTTTATGAAAGTGGAAAGTAGTCGCTGATAAAAATGACAGCGATAATCTGAGTTGGTGTGAACAGTCCGTTCTGCACGGTGGGGTAGAGGAATCTGTGTTATCGTCTCGTATTGGTTTCCCTTCTCCGTTCACCGCAGGCACGGAGGGTGAAGCAGCGACCGTTTACTCTGTTCTTCTTTTCAGGTAACCAGCTCACAGCTCAGATGCCAGCACCAGAGTACACGCTACACACCAGGCATGCTGACTGACAAAAAGGTCAAGATGCATCTGTGTCGACAAGAAATACCAGGCGCTGAAAAACAAAGCTGGATCAGGACTAAATTAGCAGGGGCACAGAGGGCAGCGAAAGAAGCTGGGGAAATATATATTCCCACTCACTGAGTTCAGGGCTGAAATAAGCCCTCGCCTTCACACTGATACACGGGGGCTTATTACTTTCTGATACAGTACATGAGCCTTTCGACAAATGTCAGGCCACCCTGATTGCTGTACGGAGTCCTCTCCGCTGAACAAAGATTTCAGGGGAAAAAAACAAGCATTCGGGGCGGTATATAGAGGTCGTGCCACAGTGGGAGTAGCGCAGGTGCTAGGGAGAGGGATTGGACCATTTCAGATCTTGTTACATATACCCCTCTTTGCTCCGACACACAATTATTATCAAATACCAGCAAATCAGTCATTTCTGCCAATCATTCGAATAACCTCTGCATGCAGCAAATCAACGTTTTACAGTGGGCTCCAGAATTATTGGCATGCACAAAAAATGCTGTAAACTTAAAAAAGAATATATTTATTGACATACGCATAAAGTACAGTGCTTTATTAACCCTTTCCACTTTGCACACCCGAGAGGGCAATTTCCACCTAATTTGTACTAGTCCTATAAAAGTGTCAATATCTCAAAAATGATTTACTGCACACACATGCTTGACTTAAATTAGGAGGCTTGTACCATTCAGAAATTTGGGACAGAAAAAATTTATGTCAGAACATGTACATAAAGTGTACACAAAAACTACACTAAAATGCAAAAGAATTACAAAACGCTTTATGTTTTTATATGTAGTTTAGCACTAAATATCTCAATTTCTAAGTCAAGACCAACCCAGACCTACTTTATATTTGTGCACAAAACATGATGTCAACTTGCTTACAAAATATGGTAAAGATATTGACAGGCATTCAAATTCCACATATGTTTCCTCAAAACTGTGCCCAGATGTCCTCAAGTGTCCCCAAATCTCTCCAAATACAAAACAACTGCATATCTTTTTATCCAGACACATGAATGATCAGAAAAGCTTATTTTTCTATTAAAACTTATTTTTTGATACAAAATGTAAAGAAAATGAACACTTACCGAGCACTTTATTAGTAACATTTTAAGTTTATTACACCTACTTATTCATGCGATTATCTAATCAGCCAATTGTGTGGCAGCAGTGCAATGCATACAATCATGTAGATATGGGGAAAAAATGTGATCAAAGTTAATTTGACCATGGAATGATTGTTAGTGGCAGACAGGCTGGTTTAAGTATCTCAGAAATGGCTGGTCTCCTGGGATTTTCACGCACACTAGTCTCTACAGTTTGCAAAGAATGGTGCAAAAAAATCCAGTGAGCAGCAGCTTTGCAGACAGTAAGGCTTGTTAATGAGAGACGTCAGAGGAGAATGGCCAGACTGGTCAAAGCTGACAGGATGGTGACAGTAACACAAATGACCACACATTACAACAGTGCTATGCAGAAAAGCATCTCTGAACATGTGCATCATAACTCTAAGTGGATAGGCTACAGCAGTAGAAGTCTAAAAATTAAGTCTAATAAATACCTAATAAAGTTCTCACGGATGTGCATATATGATCACTCACCTTAGCACTTTCTAACCAATCTGCATCACATTTAAAATGTTAACCAGAGCCCTGTTAGCTGGTACAAGATGTATCTATAGCCAAAATCCTGTAATTACACACGTCTGTATATTCATTCTGCTATGCAAATGCAGCAATATTCCAAAACTGTCTGTCACCTGAATATGACACATTATACCTTGTTGGAAAGGGTAGGAAACCTCGTACAAGAAGCTTGGCTTATTTTACATAAGTTTGATATTGAAATGACCTTGCATTTACACAATACTGAGAAGTAGTTCAAGATGGCATTTTCTTAAGTAGAGTCCCGCCAAACATATAGATTTCTAGAAAATGGCTGAACGGATTACGAAATAAACTTTAACGTCAGAAAACAGATGTAGCTTAACCAGGTGGGATTTGGTTTGAATTGTCTGTATCTAATCATTAGAAAAACGAACTTGTATTTCTACCAAACTGGAAATATGCCGAATATTCCAGATGTGGAATAAAATTAGCTAAGAAAAAAACCAATGCAACTTCTCAATTGTCGATATTTATTCTTATATTGGAACATGATTTTTTGAAGTAGAGAAATGGTATCAATGATTGTTAGAATATGCCTTTTATTGTCTGAGTCTGTGTTTAGGTGGGGGTTGTAAACTGTGAGTGTGGTGTTGGGGAGCCTGCTGTTTTATTGCCCTGCTTTGCAAATAAGAGGCTGATAAGAATCTAAGCTGGAGTTCTTGCTAGTGGAGAGTCTTTAACAATCTGGCATCAGCGTTTTGCAGTTTTATTACATCACAGTTTTTTATGTGATACTAAAATGAACACAACAATAGTTTGAGATGTCGAGGACACAACCACAAGGGGGAAAGTGGATAGGGTTGAATGATTCAATGGAATCAACTAAAGTTTTATATTTTTAAAATAAAAAATGCATTTCCCAAAAAAACATGTTCCACAATTATTGGCACCCCTGATTAAATGCATTGTGCAAACACCCCTGGCAAAGATGATAGCCATGAGTCTTTTCCAATCATTTGTGATAAGGCTAGAGAACACATTTGGAGGGATTTTTGACTATTCCTCTACGCAAAACTTCAGAATCATTGATACCCCTCTCTTCAGTTCAGACCACAGGTTTTTCATGGGATTTATGTCTGGAGAATGAGACAGCCATTCTGGAACATGGTGGTTGTTTTTACTTGACCATTTCTGTGTGGATTGTGATGTATGCTTGGAGTCATTGTCCTTCTGGGCAATCTACCTACAACCAAGACTCCGCTTCCTAGCAGAGGCAACCAAAATTTCAGCCAAGATTATTTTGTTGAATTAATTGTGCCATTGATCGTAAATAGTGGCCCAGGACCACTGGCAGTAAAACATTTCCAAAACATCAATGACCCATCGCCAATATGTGACCGTAGGTATGAGGTGCTTCTTCTTGTATGCATTCCATTTTGCTGCCAAACATGTTGATGGTGTGTATGGCCATAACGTTCAATTTTGGTCTCATCTGACCATAGCACTCTCTTTCAGTCACAATTCCAATGAGGTTTGGCAAACACAAGATGCTTGGTTTTATTGTGATAAAAGCATCAGCTAAATAAATAATGTCTGTAATATCAATCTGCCTTGGATACAATTAGTTTAGTTGCCGACTGACTTTGAGACCCATCAGACCTATTATTTACTCATCTAGAGATTTAGAAAATATAAAAATCCTTGCACACATTAAAAGTAACAGATGAAAAGCGGTTATCGATGGACACGTTCTCCATCATTTAAATGGCTTTATTTCCATCAAGATGGCTGTGGCATTCGGGGTCCCAGTCATTAATATCCTGTTCAGAGGCAGGCAGCGGCATGGTGCAGACGCTCAAGACGCAGTTTGACAGCGCACCTGTGGGGAGAGCGGGATGGGGGTCCCTTTTTTCCGCGGCAAACAGGGTCACTTGTTGTCACTTGGCAGCAGGTGGAACATATGGTTTCTTCACCATTGAAAAGGCATACATGCACCGGGGGTGCACTGCTCTGTGATCTGGGTATAATGTATGACAGACTGCCATAATAAGGGAAGTGCTATCGGTTTTATCTGAGGACAATGGATGGTGCTGTCAAACTCATCTCTCAAAGAGATGTGAGCTGTTTTCTTCCACATGAAATGGTGCCAAAATATGCCCTTAGTTATTTCCTCTTGTCTATATATGAGGACAAAAACGGGCCATCCATACGCCTAAAACAAGACCATGTTATTGCAGCCGTTGAAATGTATGGCTGAATCTTCTTTATCATAGAAAATAAGATTTATTATTAAAATGTTGTAATGATTGATGGTGTGAGGGTGCCATTTTCTTTAAAACAGTGTCATTCAAAACCAGGTTAATTATATATATTTCTGCCCAGAATTAAGATTCCTTTAGATTTACCATATACGTTTTAGCAGCACTGGAGTTCAGCTGTATATTGAACTTATAATATCAAGGCAGGGAACGAACGCTCTGAGAAAGACATAGACCATCCTGCAGAGATTCATAGACATTAAATACACACACAGAGGTTTGTATGTGTGTTTGTATGTTTGTGTGTGTGTTTGTATGTTTGTGTCTGCGCGCAAGTGCGTTAACTCATGATTTTCCATGGGCAATCCTCATCCCAAATTCCTCACCCAGATCATCTTCTCTATCTGTTGGTATACCGAGTGGCTGGCTACACACGATGAACTGACGAAGCCCATCGTGAATCCGCTGTTCCTCATGAATGTCAAAACAGGCAGCAGATAGAGCTGTGGCATAAACATCCGGACAGAGAAATGGCACGGACTTTGCTGCAGGGGGAAGAGTGGTTTTTATGCACTATCAGTTCTATCCCTGAATGTCAGGGGCCTATGGCATGAGACAGCTGGGGTTTAGTTTGAAGGTCAAGGAGAAAGGCCTTGAAGATGTCAAAGCTCCATGCTCATATATTCACACCACCTTGAAAAGAGTTCCCTCCTCTCTTTGTCTCTCCCTCCGTTGCAAGGACAACCGCAATACTGAGCATTGCTTCTTTATGAGCCTTAAAGCCTATAATCTAAGTTTACCCTCTAGCTTCATACTGTATCTTATCTGTACCTCAGCACTGAAAGATGACCAGTGCACAATCATCTCTGAAACAGGATCCTTTGTCTCTGCTGGACCAAAATAAACTGTTTAGAGTTGTTTTAACACTACGAGTGCCGGGTTAATCGCTGCGTGAATGGTAGTATTTGGCTACAATGCCTACTTTGAGTGCTCAGGTCAGGTGAGCTGTGTTTCTGCGTTATAACCGGCGGCCCGGGGGGGGTTTGGGGTGTGAGACGGGAGCCCGGTCAGGCTCCAGCAGGCAGGGCCACGCCTGTCCCTCCTCTGTTTTCATTAGTACCCCGGTCACAGAGGCGCGGCGGCGCGGAGCGGCGCAGGGCCCCGCAGGGCCTGCCAGGAGACTTGACGGAGACGAATCGCAGGTGTACCTGGAACAGACCCGCCATAGATTAGCATGTCTGCCAGCCCAGAGCCTCCACGGCTCCATTTGTTTTCCGCTGATGAGATAATTTTTCTAATTAACCTTAAGTGCATCGCTTGATGTCCTGTCGCCGCGTTAAAGGACCGCGAGGAACCCACCGGCTCCTCCGCTCAGATGTTTACGAAATACCAATGACTGTTTTCTGTTCCGCTTAAGGGAGCAAGCGCGAGGCAGCGTGCTGGAGACAAACACAGCGCCACGCCCGTTCGCTCCTCAGTAAATGTAATGTTTTTGATGCTGGCTCTTACATTCGCTTCTCAGTAAATGTAATGTTTCTGACGCTGGCTTTTCCGTTCTCTCCTTAGTAAATATAGTGTTTCTGATCCTGGCTTTTCCGTTGTCTCCTCATTAAGTGTAATGTTTCTGATGGCGGCTTTTCATTCACGCATCGGTCATGCGGGTGTCTGGCGAGGCAGGCTGCATCTGTTTGTATCACGAGAGAGGCCCAGTGTGAGTTCTGCTCCAGGAACCAGGCAGGACAAAGGCATACGCAAGTGCATTCTCTGAAATAAGACCTCCGCTACACCTCTCTTCTCCAGGCTTCCAATGTGACTGTGTGTGTGCGTGCATGCATGACTGTGTGTGTGTGTGTGAGTGTGTGAGAGAGAGCGAGAGACAGAGAGAGAGAGAGTAAATTAAGTCTTGCAATTTGTTTTATTTTTTCAAAGGTCATCAAAGGTTTTTCTATGCATTATTGAGTTTTTTTATAACACAATCAGCATCCAAAGAGAAACAAAATACAGCATTAAATTCAGCAGAAGGAGATACACCCCCTGTCCACCAAAAAATATATATATATATATTGAAAAGGACATCCACTATGAGAGAGAGATAAAAGAATGAAACATTGCATTAGTGCTGCCAGCTCAAAATTGAGAAAGTAAATGACATGGTCCTCTTCACTGCTGTAGTATCTTACAAATGTAAAAGATCACTGGCAGTGTTGGAGCATTTAAATGTAAAAGATCACTGGCAGTGTTGGAGTATTTAAATCAAATTAAACTCTAATCTCAACCCATCTCATCAATCAAACAGAGAGAAAGAGGAAGCGTGAGATAGAACGAGATGGAGAGAAAGACACTGAGAGATATGCTCAGCTAGACCTAGCACATTTGGCAAGTGCAATTCTGCAGGAGGGTCGAACATGTGGCTAGGACACGTCTATAAATAACCTCAACGCATTTTATATCTGCTGTTTAAGGGCATATTTACCAATAAATACAGCCAGCCCTCTGGGTAACAATCTACCTCACAAAATCTCCCACAAAAAATAGAAGCAAAAAAAAAGAAAAAAAATCGGAAAAGGATATTCCAAGATGCTTGCCCTGAGCCCAGAGTAGCTCGTGTTTTAGATTAGAAATGTGTAATTCTGCAGCCATCTGGCTGGGTAGGGGGAATCTAAAAGCTGTGCAGATGCCAGTTTCACACTGCTTCTTGGAATGGGCTATTGCTTTCTAAATGGCTTTGGGCTGTGTGTCCTTCATGTATTTGTGAAATAGCATTAGCTACTTCGCCCCGCCCGGACCCCTTCTCATAAAGTTTAAAAAGTAATCTTGACTTCGAGCAGCCTGCTGTGATAAAGAATCACAACTGGGTCAAGGACTTGGAGTAAGTCGTTTGACAGTAATTACAACATTCAGACACAATTCAAGTGGAGTCTACAGTACCACAAGCTTGAAGATAGAATCCGTTTCAGCAATGGAAAATCCATTGTTTCACACTCCTTGTGAGTGAATGAATTTTCTTGGTATTTTGCTGCCTTTGTGAATTCTGGTCTGTAATTAGGATTACTGCTTTATCATAACACCATTTGAGGAAAGAAAAAGAAAGTCACGGATTAAAAGAAGAACAGTATCTCCATTCACTTACTGTATATGCTGCCCACACAGATCAAAACCCAGGCATGTAGTCAGATATATACACTAACACAGTAAATCTAAAATAATACATTTGCTAAATGGACTAGGATCTACAACAGCGACAGGCATTATTGTTCTTTGTTTGCTTGCAACCAAACACTTTTACTGCAGTGTTCATCCTTACCGAAAATCATGATTTGATACGTGAACCGTATCTTAATTGACATGTTCTGTAGTTTGTTCTAATGACCTTGGTATGTATTTTTTTTTAGCTTTAGATAAAAGCATCTGCTAGATAAAATACAATGTAAATATAACTATATAATGTCAATAAAATGTAAGATATTTTCTTGGCCACTAGCTTCTAAAAACTTTGAACTTTTTTCAAAAACATTTTCTTCATTTGCGAGTTTGAAACTTTTTGAATGCAGATGATAAAACGCTTGGTTTGGTCTGACTTGGCTCAAGCTTTGCCGATGAATGGGGACGGTTTCTCTTCAGAAGTCTCATTCTCATGCTCTAGAGACCAGGGTCACCTCGCTCTTTCCCCAGAGGAAAAGCCATTCTACTCACTCTCTAACTCTGCCTTATTTACTGCCACTTTCAGACACACATACACACACACATGCTGACCCACACACACACACACACACACACACACACATGCTGACTCACACACACACACGCACACAAACACACACGCACGCAAACACACACGCACGCAAACACACACGCTGACCCACACACACACACACGCACACGCAAACACCCACGCTGACCCACACACACACACACACACACGCTGACACACACACATGCACACTCACACACACACACGCATGCACATACACAGGCGCACACACACTCGCACACACTACACTATTAATTTAAATCTGTTAGTGAAGTGAATTCCTTGCCCTTGTGGAATGGAAATTATGAAATATCTGAATTCTGTTTTTTGAAAAAAAAAAGAAGGAAAGAAAGAAAGAAAAAAAGCCTAAGGCGTCTTTTCCAGGTTTATGACCCCAAGATTATTCATTTTTGGAGGTGGATGTACTGCCAGGGGCTGTTTCCAAGAGAGCCTGATTTTCATGTTGATGCGCGGCGTTGAGCTGACGCGTTTCCCCCTTTCCGGTCCCTATATTGGGCCATGCATCACTTCCTCTGCGGCTGTCAAGCTCCACTGATAGCGACCGAGGCAGACACTTCCTCTTTTAATAAATAAACATGTTGGCCGGCAACTGCGATTACATTCCGCCTTAATGCTCATAAATACGTTTCATTAATATTAAGATTTCACAGTGCGGCACTCACCCTGTGCGTTTCACTCTTCTGATTTCATTCACAGCGTGATAATGGCTCTTAACGAAATTATAATCCTAACATCAAGGCGCTGATTAATTGAGCAGGGCTCCTTCACATTGCAATTCCATTTACAGTAAACTGCTGGAGATTTTTTTTTATTTAGCTTAGATGTACAGGTTTTGTAATACTGGTTACGTTTCAATTTGACACAACTGTTTTTCACATTTGAAAGCTATTATGGATGTCGGGCAATCTGAGCAGTCTGCAAGGGGAAAAAAAAGCCACCAATATTTAAACAGAAGAGTCAGTTATTGGAGTGTACAGCAATCCACTGCTTTTTTCAGCTAGTTGATTTGTCAGATATATATTTTGATCTGATTCCCCATGATGCTTAAATGTCAGGCTCTGCTCCTGTCGGCAGTGCAGGAGACTGTGGTACAGGAATCATCAGTGTGTCCGTGTGACTCACTGCTAATGTCAATAATTACACTCGTCACAAACAATAAAATGTGGCAGGTGAATCAGGAAATACTCAGGATTACAAGGGAGACAAAATCCTGCTTAACATGAAATTATTATTATTTCAAAACCATTATCCTTTTGTATGTTCCATATACATTTACATAGCATAACTGATAATTCCAGATGTTTAAAAAACGCAATGTCTTTATTTTTAAAGCACTGGATGTATCCTTGCATTCAAGGTCACTAGCACATCTTTAAAAATGCACCAATGTCTCTGAGCTAATATGCAAATGTAAGCAACAGCGTAGTACTAGTGGCGTGTGCTTTTACAGTACATTGCCCAAACCACAGTGGCGGGCTCAGGGCTTGAATCAGAATGACGGCCCCGCGCCGCCCTGTAATCCACGCGGCGGGGAGAGCAGCGTCTGAATTACCGGGAGTGGAGCGGTGCGTGTAATACGGCGTGCGAGACCGCGGAGAGATTATCCGGCTCCAGATGTGTTTCCTGAAGGAATACGCGGCGCGCTGTAAGAGGCAGCCGCGTCCTCGGGAGGAACGCGCTCTCTGAAGACTGTCTCTCCGCAGCTCCGCTCTCCTGGGCTTCAGCCGTTCCGGCGCCTTCTTCATTTGATCCACGTTATTTGCATCTCTGATGTGTGGCATATTGACTCTGATTTAGGAAAACCTTTCTGATGGATTAGTCTCTCAGCTGTACGGTTAGAAGCATTCCTGTGTTGTTTTTGTAAAAAAAAAACTGGCACCTACAATCCCCCTAATTTTGGAATGTCCAATTCACATTTTACATTTTACATTTTTGTCATTTGGCAGACGCTTTTGATCCAAAGCGACTTAAAATTACATAGGTTATTCCACAGGTTAAAAGCATCAAATCCATAATTACCAAAACACGCATGAAGAGCTTTTCTAAACAAAAAGACAATAGTCATTGTAAGTGCATTTTTTAAATGTTTTATTAAGGGCTAGGGTTAGACAAGAGGGATATCGGAAGGGGGGGAGGACATAAGGTATAGTTTGAAAAGGAAATAAGGTATAGTCTGAAAAGGAAATAAGGTATAGTCTGCGTCGAAATATGGGGAGGGATCCTGCTGTCCTGACAGTGGTAGGCAAGTCATTCCACCACTGAGGAACCAGAATGGAATACAGGCGTGAACGTGCAGCTCGACCGCCTGGTGCTCGTAGTGAGGGAACCACAAGGCGACCAGAGCTGGCAGACCGGAGTGGTCTTGCTGGGGTTTAGGGAGCAATTCGGCAATATGCTCTCATATACACCCCCTGCTGCCGGGTGGGGAGAGTAAAAACGACTCGCGGTTTTCACGGGAAGACCCAATCATATGCGTGCACAGAGAGCAGGCCACAGGCACCCAGACGGTCAACAGGGGTCACTGGAGCAGGTGACTGCTGCTGCCCTCGGCAGCTGAGCCCCTCCCATACATCCGCTGGGAGATGCAAAGGCAATTCCACAGCGCCGTGGGCTACAGTCGGCACTGGGTCCATGGTGCTCACACAAGCACTGCTTTAACCCCACCCAGCAGACCCAGCCTATGTTAAAACAATACAAAAGTGACGTAATGGAAATGTAATGTCAGGAAAAGAGCACTGATCATTTTTTTGTTCTAAAGGAATTGTTCTAAAGGAATTATGTTTCAGATTTACACACTCTTACTGTAATGCATTTGGATTCGATTTTTACTCATTGTTACCTAGAAGCATTTTTACATATTGAATGGAAGCAAATCATTTGCATTTGTCAGATTGTGATGGGTGTCGTGAAAAAGAAGAGATGGAATAGCTAGAGAAGAGGAGACTAATGATTGCAGTACAGAGCCGTTAGACAAATGACTACATCTCAATGCACAATGAAGTATTGATTGAGTCATTTGCTTCTGCCTCCTTTTGTTGCTACCGCTTGTACTGTAAAAATGTAGCAGCCATTTATAAACCTTTTAAATATGTATATTACTCAAGGTTATAAGTGTACTTTATAATTAAGGTTGTAGGACAGAATGTTTTCACTTGCTTTTCCACAAATTCTTTAACAGAAATATGGCACTTACACAGTGCACGTAATAAAATGAATACGACATTAAGTATGGCTACACCTTATGCATACACATATGTAATAGAGGTTAGTGAATCATAAAGTAACATTACAAATGGCAGGTGATAATCTGATCAGGGAAAGAATCATCAGTGGATATGCTGCAGGGATATTGAGTCACGGCATGCCAGCATTTTTAGAAAACTTGCAAAAAAATTATTGTATCATTCCTTATGAAGCAGCGTTGGGGTGACACCATCCAAAGAAGCTTCATTACTTTGCCCTTTATTGGGGTGAAGTGACAGGATGGCCGCACTGTGATAAATAATGCCTTTCTCTCAGGGAGCTGGTGTAAAACACACAATGGCATTATGTTCCACCTCCTGCAGATGGATCATTCAAACCGAAATCAATTGAACAGGAGAATTAAAGCTTCGACTGGTAACTTTAATGGTTTTTATTGGATACTCATCAATGCTGCTATCGATCCCGAGAACTTAAACGTGCACATGCGAGAAGCGAACAGACCACAGAGCAAACGGCTGCCATTCATTAAAGAAAATAACAAGCAATACACAGGTGAATCATTACCAATATACAACAGTATTTTAATGTCAAACAGTAAAATGTAATTGAAGAGGAATCCATAAAGGGCATGCCATCACAGGTCACCTCAGTACAGCCAGTAACAACAGGCAAGTCAGCATGATACATATTCTCCCAGCCAGCAGACCATTTGTGTTAGCTTAAATACACCTAGTGCCCAAGGGCTGCGGTGCTATCCGCATGAACTGGGCAATGCAGAGGCCCCTCAGGAAAAAAAACGATAAAACTAAACTATAACAACAAAATTATAATGAAAGAAAAAATAACTATTGTGAAGAAGCTAAGAAGATGGTGCAATGCCTTGGAGCAATTACAGAATGCTACAGTGAAGCAAAACAGACACAGACCTATGTCATCTGGGTTGTAATAAATGCTTTACTTTGCTATATTGTAGTCATCCTGTTGTTGTTTTGCACTTTAATATTACATTACGGGAAAGCAATGAAATTTCAATGAAGGGATAGTCAGAGGGACATGCAGCTGGCTACACCTGAAAATATAAACACAGATTCTCTAAAACCAGACAGTAAATGGCGGCTAACACCTGTAATATCATCATATAATGCTTAATTGCCATCCTGATTATCTTTGGTTCCTCGGGGGGGTTGTAAACAGGTTTTATAGGTCTGAAACATGGCTGTTTGACAATATAAAGGTACACTTCATTAGACTGGATTTCTCTGGGAATGACACAGAGGCTAAATGAAAAGGGAACCGAGGGAACGTGATTAGATGTTATTAAGGCAAAGGCCTACTCCAGAGACTGAAGCCTTTAAATAGTGCATTAAGTTGCAAACTAATTTCCCATGCACAATTGAGCACTCTCCCAGGAGAAGGAACGGTCTTAAGATCGGCAGAACGGATACGTACCGGAGAAGGCTGTTAGTAAAAACAAAAGCGCTGTTTGGTTGTTTCAGTCGCAGATGTCAACGCAATACGACCCAGTCTTTGGTGCCTATTTTAAACAGAGAGGTTCCCATGCTTGTAATTACAACTTCACATATCATTTGTGAAAGAGGAACCACTGCATCTGTCTATTCTCTTTGTGTGGAGTAGGATAGATGGATGGAAATCATCTGTAAAAGGCACATCAATTTATCTTGGCAGGGAAAAGCTGGTTGACCTTTGCCCCCAGAAATACCTTTGTGCATGTTCGTGTACAAAACACATCCACACAAAAAGAAACCCAATATAAGCAACTTCTTCAGCAATACTGTTCCAGGGATGAATTCTTCATCTATCACATACTTTTGATAATAGTGTTCTTTCCAGTACTGCAGTAGCAATTGATAAACACATCCATTCATTGATACAAGTTTTTCCCCCATTTTGTTTTCCAAACATGGTTAACATTGCATAAGAATTATAGTGTAATAAAATGACTGAAAAACCAAAAATAAATGGATTCAAGAAGTATAAAAGACCAGACAGCTTCCACTGGGCAAAATGCAACATTTTTAAAAACATGTGTTAAAATATAAGTATCCTCCCATTGCAGTAAACGGGGATAAAGGCTCTATTTGGCCTACTGTGTGGATGGGGGCTTCAGAGCTCTGTGACAGCAGAATGATGAGATGGGTCTGAATACAGAGACAAACCCCCATTTAAACTGAAACATAAACACCAGCAGTGTCAACCCTCATAAAGGAAAGCATCTCTGATGAACTTTATTCACTGTACACCTTCCACAGGCATCTGTGAAGCCCTATCAGAGAATCATATCAAATAAATCAGCCAGAAAGCCCTGAACACCATCCTGACCACAAGGTGAAATCTACCTAATCAAAATAAATCTCAGAATAATTTACCTTAGTGATAAACGTGGATGTTCTGAGTGCTGCTCCGTTTAAATTTAGTCAAATAATGAAAGGAATCCAGGCTTTGCTGGGAGATGAGCGCGACTGAGAGTAATTAAGAGGACATTGCCCTTAGCTCACACTATTGACAAAGTGAACATCTGACAGAGGTCTTAATTAAGTGAACACGGACGGGTTTACCTCCTGAATTTGGCTTGTGGCCCAGAGTAATTAACTTCACAACCAGTTTATCACTCACTCTTCAGACGCATGAAAAATAACTGCAAATGTTTATTTTTCTTCCTGAAGAGGAGAAATATTCTGAAAGTATTCTGAAGGCAAATTAAATATCCAGTACATTCCAAACTAAAAATAATGTACTTTGTGTTTTACAACAATACACCAAAGACGCTGTTATGTGGATGTTGTACTATAATGACTGTAAGAATAACAATTTACAGCTTATTTCCACACCACATACAGCATGAAAAAGAGGTGCAAATAAATCTAAATAAAACTTCTAGCAATGCCAACTGGGTGGTTGAGCAAATCACTGCAATTCTTTGTGTAGTTATGAACACTTCAATCATTCACACTAGACTGTACAATAGCTCACTATCACAGTAAATTGTGTGCCTTAGACTCAACAGAGATGAAATTTAGTTACCTACAAGTTGGAACAAAAGCAAACCATAGCATTTCGGCAAAAGGACAGATTTAAGCCCATAGAACCTGGAGGGAAACATCCCATCAGCGAATTCAGCCCTGGACTTCAGCAGCAGGGAAACCTCAGGCCTGCTGGTGCGACCATGCTCCTGTGTGATTAAATCAACGCTCTCTTTAGAAAAAAGAATAGGCAGGCAGAAATCATTCATCTGGAGCCATGGTCCTCCAGCCTGGCGATGATAGACTCTATATAATGGCGGACGCTAAATAGCACTAATTCCCCGGGATGAAATACAGAGGGGGGTTCAGCTGGGGCGGGCCGTTTACGGGCTCCGTATCAGGGCCATATTTCAAGGCCGCGGCCGCGCTCCTGCCCATTAAACTCCGTTTGAAACATTAGAGGGGCAGTTTATGGTCGGCTCCAACCTCCTACAGGCCTACACGCTGACACGGCGTGTGATATAAGGAGCTCTGATTGATGGCGGCCGAGGAGCGAGGCAGAGAAAGGGAGAGGGCCCGTAAGAGCCGGGCGTTTATTAGACCTGCGCGAGCTCCGCACAAGGTAAAGTAAAGCCAGCACGGCTTCACTCTGAGTTAGCCTTCTGTCCGACTCGCGCTCACAACAGACCACGGAGAAAAAACGTCCATCAAAGTTAAACGCAAAATCTTCAGGCTGCCTTCACTACCACCCACCACCTCTTCCGTCTGTACCTCCATTAATGTCCGGAGGGAAAGAAACAGAAGAAAAAAAAACGCCCATTCTCTCCCTTATAACTCTCGTGAGGCACGTGCGTTGACAGTGATTTGATTGCAACTCCTGTAGTGGTGCTTGCTTACCATGTTAAATGCCCCTTTTTTAATGTTGTTTTGCATCAGTCAAATACAGCAATTAAACTGTACTGCACTGAAATAGTATTGCCATGAATTGGACATCAAGCTGATTGCTTTTCTCTATGGGACATACAGTAAGAACAATGACACACCAATCAACCAGAAAGTCAAACACAATAGTCACAGCCCCAGAAAATCCTGGAAGGCTGCTGTTGAATGCCCATTTTCAGCACGCTAAGTGCTTACTTTAAGCCATGGACTGTTTCCAAGGCCCCAATTCACTGCTGACCAAAAGGAAACCACAAATGCTGCATAACACATATCCATTGCCCCTGCTAGAAACCATTGTTTCCACACATGAAGAGAATTCCCCCAAACTAAGCCATTAAAATGGCTAGGCTTCTTTAATGAGCAACAGTTGGAGCATATATCTGTCCCGGTTAATGCCCCCTCTCACAATGCACTTGGAGAATAAAGAAGATGAATCCACACAGTTGCCCAAAGGATAAAAAATTCTGTTTCTTAAGGGCGCGGCAGTGGCAGCTGAAATAATTCTATTCCTTCTACATGTGTCTTGGTTGTGGTTTTAATATCCAAAATGCAACTATATATCTCAGTCACACATGATTTCAATGGAGGAAGGACGGATGATAGGCCGAGTGTTACATTTCACTACACTTACCATGAAGTATTTTCCCCAACAATAGGTTTGGCTGGATTTCTCTGCTAACTCAAATTAAGAGCTTAGACTGGTGGAGGTTGTTTGTGTGCAGTGTCTTGTACAGCATGTGTGTTTTTTTTTTAATAAGGCTCAGCAAAACAGAAGCAGGACAACATAGTAAAACAGGACATTTTTAAAATGTAAACCCTACCTCACCGACTCAAACTGAATCAGAATGTCCGAACTTAACTGGTATTTTATGACGGTAAGTAGAGCAATTCATGTTGGGAAATATTGTATACGAACAGTTTCTCTGACACACTTCACAAGCTGCTGCAGGGGTTATTACCTCAATGACAAATGTTCTGTCACTTCTTAATAGGATGTTCCACAGCAAGGACCTTTTGTAATGCAGCCAGGGTGCAGCAAACTGCATGACATGATAGGAGATAGAAAAAAGAAAGACATACATTTTAAATTAATGTCAATTACTGAGAGATTAAGGTAAATGGAAGCTATAGGTTACACTTCTTTAATCCTGGGGTTTCCTCATTCAATTAATTGGGTCTCCGAAAAAATCTATTTTTCACAATTTATGTTTATCTTTTATGTACCAAGCTGAAACTATGTTGAAGACGGTGGTACCTCATTACTTCCAGAAACGAACAGGATACGCTGCAATTTCCATCGATGATTTTTATAAATAGTCAGATTATATAGGTAGGAAACAGTAGCCATCGTTTTACGTAGAAGGCGACGACCCGTTCACATACCACCGATATTTACTACGACATGTATATTTACTTTAGCACGTTGATCCATTAATATTACAAGCATGTGGCAACTGAACTTTCTGCTTTCGCAATGACATGTTAGACGTGTGCTGTTACATTTATAGGCCATATTCTTAGAATTATGTATCCTGGTTTTACGAAAATGTTTCCAACAATTTCGCCGCAGCAGGTTTCCAGCATTTCAAATCTTCACATTAGGACCACAATCAAGCGCTGCGAAAGAGAATGAATGTCAAACACATTATATTCAACGCTTCAGCGCCGACTAGTGGATTTCCTGGTAAATTGCCATTTCCGTCGCTTTTTAATGGTTACAGCCTATTGCTGAAACGCACAAAGCACTATACAGTATATAGCAAGTTTCACATGGTTTCACGATATGATAACAATTTCTAAGAAAATCAAAAGAGAAAGCAAGAACTTTCAAAAAATAAAATGAAAGTAGGAGAAGTTATGGGATTTACATTACACTGCTGAAAATAAGCATTGATGAAGATGGCTATGCTTGTGAAGAGCATTCTGCAAACAGTTGATCTATCAGTTTGGCCATCACATTACCAGCATGACTAAACGGGTCTATCAGAACTGATTTTTTCATTATCAGCTTGACCAAGCATTATATACAGCACTGCCCAGGTTGAACCAGCAGTAGACCTGTATTAACCAGCTTGGACCTGATGCCTGATATATTTAATAGTAAATAACTCATGTGAAAGGCCAACACAACACACTCTCTGTGTCATGCTTTCTGAAATCCTGAGGAAGTTTTTGTTCTTTTTCTATTTCTTCCGAATAGACTCTGATCTTCCCTGAAATATAGAAGGATAAGCAAAGCTGCACAGATAGTAATGAAAGAAAAACCGTCATTTAAAATAATTTTCTTATTTTTAATATTTTGTAATATTTTAAATTCAGTATACAGCCTTCTTTCCCCATCTTTATGAAAGGTGTGAATAATTGTGAAGGGCACCATTAGGGGTCTATAATACATCCAGTCTGCGTAATTAAGAAATTAAGAGCGGAGGTTGGAGCAAGCCCCAGAATACACTCTGGCCTTCCTGGAATTGAGTTTGACATCCTGCTCTACGACCTCTAGTCTGGCAATTCCAATCCCATTATCACTATTCTGTAAGGTCACGTCTGATGAGCTCCTAGCCCAGATCTGATCTCCCAGTTTGAGCAACAATCTGATCTTTTGCTTTTGATAATAGACCTATCATGTTCCATCTGGATGAGTCTGATGATTATTCTATGGTGTGACACCGTTAGGTCTTCCATCTTTCTCAAACAATTTCCCAAAATACAAAAACTGTCACGTTTCATGCTTGTCATGTCATGTTTTATGTTTAGTTACGTTATTGTCATGTATTATGTTAGTCTTGTCATGTCACATTATGTAGTTTATTCATGTCACAGTTCCAAACTTATGTTATGTCACGATTTATGTTTGTTTCATGTTATGTGGTTCTGTTCATTGTTTAGCATACACCTTTTCGTGTCTTTCTGCAAACCTTGCATTCCTGCTTTCTCTCTCTCCCTTTCTGCCACTCACACCCTAATTGTTTCAATTTCCCTTGTCTTCTTACTAATCTACTAACTTTAGATCAGGATTGGGTAATACTAACATTCTAACCATGTGTTCATGTTACCTTACGTTTCTTGTGCATGTCATTTACTAATTTACTAACGCTAGGGCAGGATAGGTTTATTACTAATGATTACTAATAACCTCGTTATCTTGTCAATCCTCAACACCTGATTTCCATTCCCATGCTGCTCTCAAGCTAATTGTCTACACCTGTCTACAGCTGCATATAAAGCTCAGTTTCATGTCATGTCTTTGCAAAATTGTTGCCCCCGTTTGTCAGTGCACCTCTTTAGCATTTTTGTGAAGCCAGTGTCTACCTGTTACGATCCAAGCCTGTTTATTGACCAAAGATTATTGACTTCCGTTTTGTTGACCATTGCCTGCCTGTACCATGACTTTGCCTGCTGTCTTTGTGCTTTTGCCCCGCGGAGCAGACTTCGGTCTTGACTCTTGTGCCGTCATCGACCCTGAGCCTGCCTACCATCCGCCTGTACTTCTGCCCTGCTGACAGCTTTCCTGGCTACGGGAATTTTTGCATGGTGTACCAATTACGAGACTGCCTTCTCCCTTGGTACTGCACTTTGGTTTTGGCTGGATTTTATGTGTACGAACATTGCTTGTTTTTTGACTACGCTCTCTGGAAGTAACTTTTGTAATAGGTACTGGAAGATATGCAAAGTGCACTGCAGGTCATTCCAGATAAGGACTGCTCCAGGGATAAATAATGCACTGTATGAAATTCCAATTGGTCCATAGACAAGAGGTTGCAGCTCTGGAAAGCAACTATCCTTATTCTCTCATGTAACCATGGGCTTATGTTGGTCAGGTCATGTTTTATTTTACAGTAGTGCCCCCTACATTCTCCTTAGTGGTTTATTTCACTTGAGAGATATGCATGTCCATTTGCTACTAGCTCTCCTGTAGTATGCTGTGGTGCTTGAAAAGTGTGGAAAATTGTTTCTTGTTTGTAAAACAGTGTACTGTATACTGTAAATGCATTCAGTTGTAGTGCTCTCTGTGGGACTGGTGCTACTGTTTGGAGCATAGAATAAAAAATAATGGTGATTCAGAGATAATGAGAGAAGAACCAGGCGAAATACAACAAGTATGACATGAACCCTTCTAGTGACCATAGAACAGCAGCAATATTACAACATAATACAAATAATGATCCACCTCATCCATACATATTTGCAACACCCGCTCTTATTTTACAAAGCATTTAATAAGGCACAATGAGGGGTGGTTAGATGACCAAATTGAGAACTAAGACCATGGAGTTAAGCTCATTCAAAAACCAGTTTCAAAAGGTGCTGTGGGATCACAAGTGAACTAGGAACTTACATTTCATCCAACAAACAAGTATAATTAACATTCTATGCATGGGCGATTTTTGTTTCAGATTTTAATCAACTCTTGTCATTTAAGAATAATGAGGAATATCTCCTACAAACATGATTTATCACTGCTGTTGCACCGAGTCAAATTTGCACCATTCACATGCCACAGATACTCAGTCCTTCTAGTCCAGAGCTACAGAAGCAAATCTTCATTTATTTCTAGCTGTGTACTGAACATACTGGATGCTTTTCCAAATAAATAATTTAAAATAATATTATTCAAAATACTAAAACAATAGATTCATATCAAAATTAAACATCTTCACCAATATCCAAAACAGCTGTCGAATAACGCAGATTTCCAAAATATTGCAACATGGGATTCACTGTGATAAAAGTTTATTAAAGTGTCCAAATCAGCCTTCTAACTACGGTGTCCTCAAAGTATACAGTCTCCAAAGCATACTGCGTATGATGTAATTTACAGTCCAATCCAGTGCAGGGAGACAGTAAGTTGCAATTTAGTACAGAGCCCTGTGGGGCTGAGGTGCAGGGACAGACCTCCTCCAGGTGACCTGGTAGGAGCTACCAAGACAAACCAAACCAGTGCTGTCCCAAAAATGCCCATCTCAGCCAGGGTGGAAATCAGGACTTGGTGGCTGGCTGTGTTGAATGCTGCAGACGGGTCAAGAAGGATCAGGACAGAAGAGAGGGGTGAGGCTCCTTCACAGCCAGGAGAGCAGTCTCTGCCAAGTGCCCGGATTGGAAACCAGACTGGTGAAGGTCGAGCAGGTTGTGCCATTAAGATGAAAATAGTGAAGTACAACAAATATAACCAATATAAAATTATGGGATATGGCACCAAATCAAGAAAAAAAATGTCTTAGACCGAAATATTAAAGAGGTCACTGTATATACTTCAATCTTTAATTTCATTTTAATGGATGTATTGTAGTTAGGCATGTCGGCATCAATTAAGGCAGGAATGAATTAAAATGGTTGTGTCGTTGCATCTTTAGCAAGCAACTCCAAGATAGCGCAGTCCTGTCACCTCTGATCCATCCATTTATACTGCAGCATGCTGCTGTCCTGCAGATGTCTACACAGCACTGCGCTGATCAGAAAAAGATTCTGTTTATAGTCCTTAAATTCGGGTTTCAGAATATACCGTTGACGGCCTAACACTCTGTACCAAAACATTGTATAATTATATAATTATACGATAATTCAGGCTCATTGGTTGAAAATTGGTTCTAATTTCCACAGCAAATGGCGTCAGTGTGTTTATGGAGAAGGGGGAGAGATAAACAGTGTTATGGTTTGAAGGTGTTTGTTGCTGCTATGCCTCTCTTGACCGTAAGAAGCCCAAAATTACTGATTGTACCCTTAAATAGGACCATTATTTATTTGACAGGAAGTTAAAATAATGACTCCAGTCCTGAATATTAACCAGCCATTTTAACAAATAGAAAACAAAAATGCCAGACCTGCCAGATTCATTATTTTCTGAAGTCGGACAAAATTAAAGGATTACAATTATAATGAATGGTCTTTGCTATGCCAGTGTAGGGAAGACTGGGGCCTATTGTCACATGCATATTCACTCTCTTACATTTCTTGGGTGCAACACATCTCAATGGAAGAAACAACATAACCAAATTAAAGAATGAAGTCTCAGGCACATGTATTCCTTTTTATAGCAGTTAAGTAGGGTGCACACTTGTGACAACTTGCCCCATCAGTGGGTAAGTTGTCATACTGTTTTTTTAATTTTTTTAACAAAACTAAATATGTGGCAGTTGTTGTCTACTGTATATGTGACTAATCTAGAGTGGGCTCTGACTGGCTATGCACAAAAGATAGAGTTTGTATTAGATTTATATTACTGATGACTGAGATGAATTCAAAATGCTGAACATGTGAAAAATACTGTACTTTATGAATTTCAATGGAACCAACCAAAATGAAACATTAATTCAATAAAAAATTGATTTCACCAAAATCAAGGTTCCATAATTATTGGCACCCCTGCTTTAGTACTTTGTGCCTCCACCTCTGGCAAGGATAACAGCATGGAGTATTTTCCTGTAAAGGTTAAGGGACACATTTGGAGGGATTTTGGAGCATTCCTTTATGCAGATCCTTGCAAGATCCTTGCAAGATCCTTGACATGACCCAAAGTCTCAGCCTTGTGGTAGAGGCAACCGGATTGTCTGCCAAAATTGCCTGATAGTTGGTGGAATCCATTACACCATTGATTTTAACCCCTGGCCTCTGGAATTAAACAACCCCAAAAGACCACCAAATTTCACTGTGGGTATGATGCACATCTGCTTTTATGCCTCTATTTCATCGCCAAATAACATTATAAAAGCTTGTAACCACTTGTACCACAAAACGTGTTATCTGATATGTTTCATACTGTAATCAAGACTATTTTGCTGTATTTGTGAGGTTGGGGGTGACGGAGAGCCAGTTGCGACTAGAGGGAGAACCCTTCGAAAAGCGCGCATGCGAATGTGTTCGCCACTAATTTCCCCCTTAACAAAACGTAACTAAAATACTTCCCTTGTCCCAAGACAGAGGGAGGAACAAAAACAAACCCGAAGGCATTGTTTTTGAGTAATAAACAGAAATAAAGCCCAAAAACTGGCTGAGGAGAAAATAAAACAGCCCTTACAAAACAGGGCGAAATACCAAACCAAGCTTAGTGCTTGCAAACCCTCAGTGATAGTAGTAGACTGAGGAAAACCCGAAAAGAAAATACAACCTAGAGTAAAAATGCTAGGCACGATAAAATAAAACCCACGAGACGCAGCTCGGGAAGAAAAGACGAACAAAAATACAAGTACCGGGGACACCGTCCCTCTACCCACGACTCACACGAGTCTAAATAAAAAAAAACACAGAACCTTAAAGGAAGGCGCCAGTGAAATATAGCGACAGACTGCACGCCAACCTTACCCGTAATCGAATTACAAGACCACCAGCACAATACCTGACTTTCAGTATGGAGTCTACCCTGTGCTTTTACCGGCTTGGTACAAGAGCGAACAGTTGATACTCAAGCACTGAAGGGTAGTCAGGACTGGGCTTAAATAGATCCTCAGCCCTCAGGTGGTGACCAGGGGTATGACCTCCCACCCTGACAGGACCCCCCCACTAAGGAGCAGCCCCAGACGCTCCTTCCGCCCCTCGCCTGCGAAACTCCTGGATCAACTCAGGATCCAGAATGTTCCTTGAGGGGACCCAACATCGTTCCTCAGGGCCAAACCCCTCCCAGTCTATGAGATACTGTTGTAGGCCCCTGCCTACACGACACTCCGCCAGGATGCGCCGCACGGTGTAGACCGCCCCCCCATCAATAAGGCGTGGAGGTGGTGGTGGAACCTTCGCAGCGGCCAACACACTAGTCAACACCGGTTTAAGGTGAGAGACGTGGAATGTAGGATGGATTCTCATAGACCGGGGCAGTTGCAGGCGTACCGTAACGGGATTGATTTTCTTGGTTATATTGAATGGCCCTATGAAACGCGGTGCGAGCTTACGCGACTCCACCCGCAGAGGGAGATCCCGCATGGACAGCCACACACGTTGTCCCACCCTGTAGCAGGGCGCCGACTGGCGGCGTCTGTTGGCCCACCTTTTTTGATTGGCAGCCGCCCTTATGACAGCAGCCCGCACCTTGCCCCACATGGCCCGGCACCGCCGAACAAAGGCTTCTGCTGATGGCACTTCGTTCCCTCTTTCCGGGAACAGTGGCGAGGGGTAATCGAATTGCACCTTGAACGGCGAGAGCCCTGTGGAGGCGTTCTGCAGTGAATTGTGGGCATACTCTGCCCACGTGAGTTGACGACTCCATGACATGGGGTTGTCAACCGCCAGACACCGTAGCGTGTTTTCTAGGGTCTGGTTGGTGCGTTCTGTCTGCCCGTTAGTCTCAGGGTGAAAGCCTGAGGACAGACTAGCCGAAGTACCCAGCAGGAAACAGAACGCCCGCCAGAACCGGGATGCGAACTGAGGACCACGATCCGATACCACATCCTGAGGCAACCCGTGCAACCGGAACACGTGGTCAACCACCAACCGTGAGGTCTCCACTGCCGATGGTTATTTGGGCAGTGCCACAAAGTGGGCCGCCTTGGAAAACCGATCCACCACCACTAAAATGACCGTTTTCCCCTTATCCGGATCTTGCCGTCGTGCTCTCCACACTGCTGATTCAACCCCCCAAATGACTGGCGCCACGATCCGAACCCCAGAAAGAATGGGTTCCGGATTGTCTTCCCGGTCAGTTTTATCATAAACCCGGGAGAGAGAGTCTGGCTTGATGTTCTTAGAACCTGGCCGGTATGTTACCGTAAAAGAGAAACGCGCAAAAAATAGTGCCTAGCGGGCCTGACGGGAATTGCGCGTTTTAGCGGTCTGGATGTACTCCAGGTTCTTGTGGTCCATCCACACTGTGAACGGATGTTCTGCCCCCTCAAGCCAGTGCTGCCAGCAGTTCTCGATCCCCAACGTCGTAGTTTCTCTCAGCCTGAGATAGCGACTGAGAGAAAAACGTGCAGGGGTGCACTTTTTGATCTTGGGGAGACCGTTGTGAAATAATAGCCCCCACCCCCAATTCGGAAGCATCAACCTCCACAATAAACGGCAGAGACGGGTTCGGGGTAATAAGAATGGGTTCAGAACAGAACCTCTTCTTTAACTCCGCGAACGCCGCCTCAGCCTGAGGGGTCCAAACGAAAAGCGTAGGGGCTTTCTTTCGGGTGAGCGCAGTGAAGGGCGCGACTACTGTACTGAAATTCCGGATGAACCGGCGATAAAAATTGGCAAACCCTAGGAATCTCTGTACCTGCTTCACTGACTCCGGGGTTGACTCGCGTGAAACACGCACTTTTCTGCCTTCACAAAAAGGCGAGCTTCTAATAGGCGTGTCAGTACCTTCTTAACATGCTGAATGTGTTCCGAGAGTGTGGCGGAGAAGATCAGAATATCGTCAAAATAGACGAAAACAAATCTCTCCAGCATGTCCCGAAGCACATCATTAATGAGCGCCTGAAACACTGTGAGGGCGTTAGTGAGGCCAAACGGCATAACCAGGTATTCGTAATGACCAGAGTGTGTATTGAAGGCTGTTTTCCATTCATCGCCTTCCCGTATCCGTACCAAATTGTACGCATTACGGAGGTCTAATTTGGTGAAGACTGACGCTGTTTGCAGGCGCTCAAATGCTGAGTTCATCAATGGCAGGGGTACCTATACGGTGATCGCATTCAGACATCTGTAATCGATGCAGGGCCTTAGACTCCCGTCCTTTTTTTTAACAAAAAAGGAATCCCGCCCGTGCCGGTGATGATGCCGGTCGGATGAACCCGTTGGCTAGGGCATCTTGAATGTATTCTTTCATAGCCCTTCTCTCAGGTACTGACAACGAATAGAGCGCACCCCGGGGCGGAACTGTACCAGGATGCCACTCTATAGCACAGTTGTATGAACGGTGGGGAGGTAACACGGTTGCCCGTTGTTTACTAAAAACCTCTGCCAGGTCACTATACGACTGCGGGACATTAGATGGCAGCGGGAACGCCCCCACCATCCGATCCTCCCTCCCACTGATAGTGATTTGTCCTAGGCTATCGAGATCCCTGTCTGTGACGTCACTACCCTCTCCCTTGTCTATAGGGAGGCTCCAGTCACAGACATGCTCCCTTCCGACTCCTCCTCCTCGGGTACCCTAACCCCAGGGTTTAGGAGCTCACTAGAGCTCACTAGACTCACTAGACCTATGTCAGTATCAGCGGGAGGGGTCGGGGAATCATTCCCATGGTCGGTGTGAGCGGCGCACTGCGGACCCCACCAAGACACCGGATTACTATGGCTACCCCAGTTAATGTGAGGCTGGTGTTTCATAAGCCAGACGTGTCCTAAAACTATCGGATATGCCGGGGATTCCACCACATAAAAATGTATGCGCTCCCAGTGCCCCTGGAACGGGATTCGCATAACCACCCGCTCTGTCCGCTGGCAAACCACCCCGGTCCCCAAGGGACGCCCGTCTAGTGCAGTGATCGACTGGGGTTGCGGCATAGAACAAAACGGCAGTCCCTTCCCTTTAGCCCACTGCTGGTCAATGAAATTATCCACCGCCCCAGAGTCTATAAAGGCTTCTGCCCCAACGGCGGCTCCTCTCCAAATTAACTCAATTCGTATAGTGGTGCGAAAGCTAATACCCTTGAGCGGTCCCACTAGTGACTTTCGCTCCACTAGTGGGACTGCTCTTTTGCTTTTAAGTCAGGACAGTCTCTGCAAAAATTCCCTGGCCGATGACAAATAAAACACAACCCCTCTCTCCCGGGTCGTTTACGGGCACGCGCCAGAGTAGTAACCCCCCAGTTGCATCGGCTCCTCCCCTCTGTGTGTCTCCCGGCTCCCCTCAGCCCTTATAGTTCTATCTGGGGGAGGCAGGCTGGGCCAATTGACTCTGCCCTGACGACCGGCCTTCTCTCTTATCTCGTTCCCGCACCCGGTTATCAATGCGAATGGCGGTGGAAATGAGTGCCCCTAAAGTCTCTGGGGGTTCCAGGGTAGCGAAAACATCCCTAACGGGGTCGGATAGTGCACCCGTAAACAGAGTTATCAGAGGGTCGTCAGCCCACCCCGTCTCCCTGGCCAGAGCTTGAAATGCCACAGAGAATTCGGCCACGCTCTGACTTCCCTGCCTCATTTGTGTTAGGCGGGCCGCGGCCTCTTTACCCTGTAATGTTGTGATCAAAATCTCTGGTAATTTCTTGGATGAGGGACTGAGAATCACTCATAACGGGGGACTGGGCGCAGATCAGGGGTTCTGCCCAGGCCAGGGCGGTGCCGGTCAGTAATGATAAAATAAATGCTACCCGCGAGTTCTCAGTCGAGAACCGAGAAGGCTGGGCTTTAAAAAATATCAGGCACTGCAACAGAAAACCCCTACATTTTCCCGCCTCCCCTCCGTACCGTAGCGGCAACTGTAACTTGGGCTCCCTGATCATAGGTGTGGTAAGCGAGGAAGAGGGAGCTGCAAGTTGGGTAGGAGCGGGAGGTGGTCGATGGTCTGGAGATGACTCTTGTACCTGCGCTGAGCGAAACTCACTCGCTAGTTGTCGAAAACTGTCGGCAAGACCTAGCAGCACGTCCTGCTGCCTACTTAACTGGGCCAGAATTTCTGCAGCATGATGGCAGATGCTGGAAGGCCAGCCAGCAGAGAATTGCAATAGTCCAGGCGGGACGGGACCATTGCTTGTACAAGGAACTGAGTGGAGTAGGTGGTGAGAAAGGGTCGGATTCTCCGGATGTTGTACAGGAAGAACCTGCACGCCCGGGTCACTGTAGCGATGTTCTCGGAGAAGGATAGTCTGTTGTCCATCACCACTCCAAGGTTTCTTGCACTAGGGGATGAGATAACGGGGCCAAGGGATCTTGTGTAGATGGAGAAGAGGAGGGGTCCGAGGACTGAGCCCTGGGGGACTCCTGTAACAAGGGGGCGAGGGGTTGACACTCCTCCAGCCCAGACACCTGGGAGGACCGGCCAGAGAGATAAGATTTGATCCACTCTAAGGCTGTGCCACAGATCCCTGTAGATGCCAGGGAGGCTAAGAGGATGGAGTGATTGACCGCGTCGAACGCCACAGAGAGGTCAAGAAGGATCAGGACAGAGGAGAGAGAGGTTGCTCGTGCAGCCTGAAGGGACTCATTGACAGAGAGGAGTGCAGTCTCTGTCGAGTGGCCAGGTCTGAAGCCGGACTGGTGGGGGTCCAGCAGGTTATTCTGTGAGAGGAAGGAAGAGAGTTGGTTGGAGGCGGCTCGTTCAATGGATTTGGACAGAAAAGGAAGGAGAGATACCGGACGGTAGTTTTGAATGGGGGGTCGAGAGTGGGTTTCTTTAGGAGCGGGGTGATGTAGGCGCTCTTGAATGATGAGGGAAAGCAGCCAAAGGACAGAGAGGAGTTAACAAGGGAGGTGACAAACGGGATGTCAGGTGTGATTGCCTCAAGGAGGTTTGAGGGGATGGGGTCCAGGGCACAAGTAGTAGGGCGGTGGGAGAGCAGGAGGTGAGACACATCAGCATCTGTAAGGGGACAGAAAGAGGAGAAACAGGGGGCAGACACACTTGTTTAAAAGCGCCATACAAATAACTAAAAATAAATGTATATATGTTCACTCATGTTAAGTCACTTACAGAATATTTGAACATATCGAAAACACCTACATTAAATACTTTTTTAGGATGGCTGAAAGCAATTTTAGCAAGATATCTCCCTGCAGCTCCGTCTTCAAGAGGCAGCACGTCTTGTGAAGTGCTGTTACGTTCCACGTATGTATGTCTGTCTGTTTCCCCCCCCCCCCCCCCTTAAACTCTACAGATGAAGCCATCAACCCTTTCCATTCGCTGTCCCTGCTGTCCATCATCATTGCCCTGGTCCCGCCTCCACCAATCACATCCCTCTGCTTATATAAACTGTGTTGGCTGCCCTATAGGGGGCGATGCTTGACTTGCCCATTCATTCCCTTCATAACCCTGTTGTGTGCATGCGTGTTCCTCCGTTCTCCTACTCCTGTGAATGTGGTTGTCCGTGTGTAGGCCCTGGGGCAGGTAAGACAGAGGCCTCTATACACTGTTGCTGCACGTAGGGTGAACCATTGTTTAGACACCTTAGGAAAGGGGTGATTGCCACCTATGTACTTTTGATTATAGAGTAGAGATATTATTTTGTTACAGTTAGTATGTATTTTGTTTTTAGCTCTCTTTGGTTTTGTTCATTTAATTGATTTGGCAACACCCAGGTCCCTTGGCCTCGTACCCGATGTGTCTGTCTTGTTTGAAAACTGTAAATAGCACCGCCACTGTACATTTTTGTAAATACACCTATTGCACCTCAAACCTGGTTTGTTCGATCATTTTCACTCCTCAAATACATCCTCCCGGTCATTTTTATTTTTTAATAAATAGCAATCTGCTATTACATGACCCTTCTTGTGGCAGTAAAAACACTCCCGCTCTTCCTTAGAGCGTGTAGGGGGACATTTAGGGGGTTTAACTGATGACGCAACCTCAGCTTCAGCAGTTTTCCCACTAGACGTCGCAAACACACCTTTATGTGTGAGGGTAAACTCATCGGCAAAGATTGCCGCCTCATTTAAGGACGTAACCTTTTGCTCATTCAAATATACTACACACCTCTCTGGCGTGCACTTCTTAAATTCTTCCAATAAAATTAATTCTCGGAGTGAATTATAGTCTGTGGATTTGCTAGCAGCACACCATTTATCGAACAGAGCTCCCTTCTCCCTAGCGAACTCAACAAAAGACTGAGTCGAGGTCTTTCGGTAGTCTCTGAACTTCTGCCTATAAGCCTCCGGCACCAACTCATAAGCACGGAGCACCGCAGCCTTAACGACTTCATAATTTAAACTATCGGCAAGCGACAAGGTAGCCAGCTCTACCAACTTATCCCATACCACAGACCGAATATTTTTTTTCAAAGACTGTGTTGTTACTGGGATGCCATAATGCTGTGCAATACGAATTAATTCTGCCTTACGACACTTGTCAAAACCAGAAACAGAAAGGTTTCTAATAAATGTTTCCACTTCAAACTCCGCGTGCTTGGTTTCAATGTTCTCCATTCTGAATACAACAGTTTCTGTACAGCCTACGAAGCACACTCAATGGTTGACGATTTTTACAAAACGCTCAATATCCCGGACGAGCCCCCATTTTTGTTACGTTCTCAGGCGTCCAGGGGTAGGAGGGAGTACGCAACAAAATTATAATTAAATAAAAATGACCGGGAGGATGTATTTGAGGAGTGAAAATGATCGAACAAACCAGGTTTGAGGTGCAATAGGTGTATTTACAAAAATGTACAGTGGCGGTGCTATTTACAGTTTTCAAACAAGACAAAGACACATCGGGTACGAGGCCAAGGGACCTGGGTGTTGCCAAATCAATTAAATGAACAAAACCAAAGAGAGCTAAAAACAAAATACATACTAACTGTAACAAAATAATATCTCTACTCTATAATCAAAAGTACATAGGTGGCAATCACCCCTTTCCTAAGGTGTCTAAACAATGGTTCACCCTACGTGCAGCAACAGTGTATAGAGGCCTCTGTCTTACCTGCCCCAGGGCCTACACACGGACAACCACATTCACAGGAGTAGGAGAACGGAGGAACACGCATGCACACAACAGGGTTATGAAGGGAATGAATGGGCAAGTCAAGCATCGCCCCCTATAGGGCAGCCAACACAGTTTATATAAGCAGAGGGATGTGATTGGTGGAGGCGGGACCAGGGCAATGATGATGGACAGCAGGGACAGCGAATGGAAAGGGTTGATGGCTTCATCTGTAGAGTTTAAGGGGGGGGGGGGGGGGGGGAAACAGACAGACATACATACGTGGAACGTAACAAGTGCGAATACCTCCTATAGAAGGAGGAGCCTTCTTACAGAAATCTCATTTTGCTTTCTTATTTCCTCCTTCTTGACATAAGATCAGCAGTAACTGAAGGTCTTCTACACAGAAATGTGAGTATTTAATGTAGATCTGATCCAGACACCGACTAGAAAGAGAAATGTTGCATATGTCATGTGAATCATGTGAACCATTTTTTTGACATTAAAGCAGCCATACTTGGCAAAAGGGGAAGGTATGCAACTTATTTATGCCAAATTAAATATAGTATGAAATGAATATAAAATGCTGTAATCAAGACTATTTTGCTGTACTAATAAATAGTATTACTTATTTAGTGAGAGGAAGGAAGAGAGGACAACCAAAAAATTTATTTCCGGAAATCAACATGAATATTATGATCAAAATCTCAGTTTAACCTTAAATTAACGTGTTGTGGACAATAATTCTGCTCCACTTTGTAGAAGCTCTACTTTGCCCTCCCTAAAATCAGCGGCCATTCGCTGAAATTGAATTGGTGTCAGAGAAAACAGCTGTATGAGTCGGCTATGTATTCTGCAATATATTGCACGTGTGCAAGAAACGGCAAAAATACTGAAGTCTCCGATTTTGCTTTCAATGGACGCATTCGATGAATTAAAGGCCGATTTAAACCCAACACGTTTCAACATTTTGTGATCCAGCCGTGAATGGCGTGTTTTTGCCATTTGAATGCACCATTCACTGTTGGCAAGGAAGTACGTAAAATTGTATTTATATAACACTTTTCAAAATATAGAGTTTAAAAAAATGCATGACATCATGAGAAAGCATACACAAACATACACACATAAAGAATAGCAAGTATAGAAGAGCAAAGCATAACTGAAACCACTGCCACTGACATAATTTGTATATGACTTACATGTTCAGTGAATATACTGTAATCTGTGGATAATTGTTTCTGCAGAACGCCATGGCATATGTATTCAAGTGTCTTGCAGACGATAACAACAGATACTTGAAGTCATTCCGGCTGTTCCTGGAGCGCTCATCAGAACACCAATGTATGCTTGACTTCATCCATGGGGTACTGCCTGACATACTGGCCAGGTAACACACCTGTACAGAAGTTTGCAGGGCTATTTCATATATCTTGGTGTGCCAGCATAAACTGATGAAGAAATTAATGGTTTTAACATGAAGGTGATACTTTGAAAACTGCTGCAAGCCAGGTCCAGGCACTTTCACATAAAGACGTATACATTATTGTAAGAAGTGTGGATTAGTCTTTACATTTTACATTTTTGTCATTTGGCAGACGCTTTTAATCCAAAGCGATTTACGAGTGCATAGGTTCTACCACAAGTCAAAGCATCACATCCCATCCAGAACTAAATTTTTTTTTTGGGGGGGGGGGGTTAGACAAGGATAGGGATATCAGAAAGGAGGGGCGGGGAAATCAGGAGGGAGGATTAAGGTAGAGTTTGAAAAGGTGTGTTTTGAGTCTGTGTCAAAATAGGGGGAGGGATTCTGCTGTCCTGACAGTGGTAGGCAAGTCATTCCACCACTGAGGAACAGACGTGAACGTGCAGCTCGACCGCCAGGTGCACGTAGAGAGCGTAAATCTTTTAAGATTTGCAGTTTGCAGTGTAATGCCGATTAAACCACATATACTTAATTGTTTTAAAGCTTTCTTTTGGTCAAAGTGAAAGATAATATGTTAAAATGTTAACTCATGCTCAAGAATATCAAAAAAAAAAATATATATATATATATATATATATTACATCTTATCTTTAAGTTTGACCAAAAGAAAGCTTAACAATGTCACTTAAAAAATAAATGTGAAACAATTTTGACCTTTGCTGTTTTACTGTTTGAGGAAATCAAGTGGGTCCTGACCTTTGAAGCACAATTTAGGTCACATTTCTCCTACAGTATACCGTTAAAAAATGGCCAAAATTCTCTTGTCTGTTCTGGTTCCTGGGTGGTGGTTTGAGCTTGTCACAGCAGTCAGAATCAGCAGAAACCCTATCGCACCTCCCAAAACTAACTAAAGACTCGCCTCAACATGTCACACCAGAGCCTTCTTCTCTCTTTCTTTCCTTGGCTTTCCTTTTGGATACTGTTCATGGTACATCGGTGTAACATTTTAATGTTCTCTCTCCAATTGTACCTTGATACAAATCAAAGTATCGTTCCTTAGGTTAATATTACACTGAGGTGATTATTAACGGGCCTCCCTGCCTTCTTAGCATTACTGCTTTGTTGTGGTACTCCTGAGAGTCGAGAAATGACTGGAATGTAATATAGAAGAGAATGGCTGTGCAGAAGCCTGTGATTAACATCCTCTCCAGGAGGAGCACTTCATCTGCTACTTCATACTGAGAAATTGCGATAAGTTCGTCTGGGGGCGTACACACATCAGCTCATGTTTAAATGTACAATAGGCAAGATTTTTGTGTTAAAACATTGTTACAAGGCCATTGTAAATCCCTCCCTATCATTGATAAAGGCTCACTGCCATGTTGACTCAGCCTCTGCCTGTGTTTATAGTCCTTAAATTCGGGTTTCAAAATATGCAGTTGACAGGCCGGCACTCTGTACCAAAACAGTGTATAGCTGTACAAGAATTCAAAATTGGTTCTAATTGCCACAGGCAATGCCATTTCAACATTATCGCATTCACAGAGAAGGGGTGGGATAAATAGCGTTGTTGTTTGAGCGTCTTTGTTGCTGCAATTCCTCTCTTGATCGTTAGGAGTCCGAAATTACCTACTGTACCTTTAAGATTGTACTATACTTATTTTGACTGTATGTAGCTGGAATGATAGCAACTGTTGTATGTCAATAAAAGGGAGCAAATCACCTCTGCTTCTGCAGCATTGGAGGGGGGAGATCCAGTCTCAACATTTTGGGAGTTGGGAGTGGTGCAGGTAAGATGTTCTGCATAAACTATTACCATGTACCCAAGTAAAAAATGTTTAATTATTCTCTCAATAATTCTCGTTATAGAAAATGTAAAATATTAGCAAACACCTTAAATAATCACTGATACAAGAAAACAATTGATTATGATTCAGTGCATCCAGCATCTTTTTTCACACTCTCCCAAAAATGTGAAGTACAAATAAGAAATTGCATTTTATAGAAACATGATGAACTTCAATTAAGCACAAAGTGACCCTTCCCAAAATTGCAAATTAGCATTATAAAGTAGCATAAAGCGTAAAACCAATGGAAGTGTAACTTCTGTCACAATGACACGTCTTAAATGTATCTTAAGTATTTGCTGTATCTATTAATGATACCGACCTCTAAATGGAGGGGGGGGAAGTATGCTTGAGTAAATTATTGGTTTGAAAACAAAAAGTGAATCATTTTGTTTTCAGGAGAGATAGACCTGCAGATGTTGTCTCAGCTGCAGTTGAAACACCCCGGGCTGAAGGTAGACAATGAGGTGGTGGAGCCCAGTGATGAGATGCTGTACAACTACAAGGGTAAAGCGACCTCTAATCAAAGGATTCCCCGTTTTTACGGCAAGCTTTTATTGCACACTAGACTCTAAGGATTCCCCTTTTCTACTTATCTCATGTGCGCTTTACTCAAAAGGATTGACCTACTTCAGTATGCTTTTATTGTTTCTGCATACTGTGCAGTACACACAAATGGAGGTCTGGCATTTCAGTTTGCATTTAGATAAAAATGCTGGAATTCCTTTTGTCAAAGATAGTTAACCATTTCTTTAAATAATATTTTATATGGTCAGTGATATTACAGATGTTTTTGTTACTGTCTTTGTTTTGTGCAGTGTTAGTGTCAAAGACTCCAAATCTTGAGCATGTTAACTTCAAGTGGAATAAGATGACTGCATCTGAATTCGAAAATCACTGGCAGGAGAAAAACCTCACAAAAAAGATGGACTTCATCCACATGATTGAGGTACTGATACAGTATCTGTGATAATGTTGTGGTGATTACATTATTCCAAACAGCCACGAAGTCTCTATCTCAGCTATACTATATCGAATGATTTGTGTGACATTACTTGTTTCACAAGAGCATCTAAACATGTGAACAAACAAGTTAGCCACATTTTTAGGAAACTAGAATAAGATTAATGGACATTAATGATTCAAATCATGCCTCATGAATGCAAGTATTGTGTTATCACCAGCCAAGTAATCAATGAGCTTCAATCTCCATTTTCAGATGCTGTACTTTGTTGCCGATCCTCATGCCACTGTGTCATTCTTCCGCAGTCTCTTAAATGATAATGGGAAACTAATCATCATACTCGCCAGTGGTAATATATTTATACGTATAAAGAAGACATACAAGATATACGTATATGCTCAATAATATCAATAATAATGTCATGCCATGATACTGATTGCTGGCCTCATCTGTGCAGATAAAAGTGGGTGGGGAAAGCTGTGGAAGATGTACAAGGCTGACCTGTGCAAAGGGGACACAAGCTATTGTGTGACTACAGGGGACTTCAAGAGCTTTCTCGACGCCGACGGGATCAAATACAAAACCTACCTGCTCCCGTCTCAGATGGACATTACAGAGTGCTTCAGAGAGGGGGATGAACGAGGAGAGCTCTTACTGGACTTTCTGACAGGGCTGGTGGACTTCACCAGATCGGCGCCCCCGGACCTGAGGGCAGGAGTGATGGACCTCCTCCGCCACCCCGACTGCAGTGCTGAGGCGGACGGGAAGATTGTTTTTAACAACACACTGGAGGTTTTAGTTCTAGATGCTTAAATGGAGAGCAGGGTGCCAGCCACTCACATGGCTTTAGGTTGCTCAAACAGGGAATCTCTGGTGTGCCTTTAACGTGTTTTACTCTATTAGGGTTTACTTAATTTCCCAAAAACTGTGATCGTTTAGTGTTCTTGTAATATGAAAATAAGGACTAATAAGTTTGATACATAAAATCTTCATTATGGTGTAGGGGAAAATTCACAGAACAAAAGATCTCCCTCCTAAAAGCATGATAAACAATCACAAGTCAAAATCAGACTCAACCTTGATGA
Organism: Conger conger; assembly: GCF_963514075.1. NCBI lineage: Eukaryota > Metazoa > Chordata > Actinopteri > Anguilliformes > Congridae > Conger > Conger conger. Next base: position 24,939,653 of record NC_083776.1, on the reverse strand, counting down.
GCAGGCTGGTTCCTCCAAAACGCTCGACGATGTATGCTAAAAGTGTATCAATACATCCATATAAAAGTATGATATGTACCCTGTATAGTTTCAAACTGATTAACTGCTAAATTGTGCTAGAATTACACAGTGAACCATATGTAACCAGCTGGGGGGGGAGGCGTCTCAAACTGTGTCACCAAGGACACAGAGTGAGATATGACTTTATAGTCGATTTCTCCAGGACTCTCAATGTTTTATGCCAGAAGTGTATCTATTTGACCTAGACCATTAATTATAGCTGAGCTTACGAAAACGCAAGAAACCACAGTGAAAACTGTTGAAATGAGAGCTAAGAATGCATAGTATGTCTGTATATTAGAAAAGTATATTAGAAGTGAATATTAATGAAATGTTTAGTATGTCTGCATATTTTCAATGATTACTGCTGCTTAGTTCGTCTTATAAAAGCGAAAGATACAGAGTGACGTGTATGGATGACGTGTGTGTTAGAGGGGGGGCATCCAGAACTTTATGAGGTCTGGTAGTTTGCCAAAAGCAGGTGCGGGGTGAAGTGAGGACAGGGGGAGTCCTGAACTTTGTTCATAGTTGGCAGAACGCCCTGAACTTTGTACAGAGTTGGCAGAGCATAAGGACCGTTGGCAATTTGCCACAATGACGTTGTGGGAGGAGCGTTGGGAGGAGTTATGATAAGAACAGTGTGGGTGATTTGCCAGAATGAGGTTTGAGGAGGAGTTGTAGGTGGAGTAACTGTGTATAAAATGGGTGTAAAAATGACAGTCGAGGTTCAGTTCTGGAGAACTGATCCGGCTTTATGCACGTGTGCTAATTTTCCTGAAGAACTTGCTGCCGTGGTGTCGTCTTTTCCCTCGTGAAGATGTTTTCGACAAATTGATTTTGGAAATTTGGACTCTGTCATTTCCTAGACACGACAGACAATAGTATTGCACTATTTATCATTGAAAAATTCAAATCCACTAACCTCAAGACTCTACTGTTCATTAGGGCAGAATGTTTCACTGTACATATGAATAATAAAACAAATGAACACAAAACACACGTCAGTGTATGTTATCATATAACAATTATACAGAACATTGTCAGTTGTTATATGCAGTGCAATTTCATACTTTTAGGTTTTTAGTGCACAGGCAGTACGTAAGAAAAGACATACATGATCAAGGGGAGACTTAAAAGGCCATTTTATACAACCTAGATCCTTTTTGATGCAGTGTTACCAGAGTTTCAATCATGTGAGCATAATTTGAGTTATATGTTTTTATTATTATGACATTGAAGACCTCATTTCGCTTTGGACTTTTGCTTGTGGTTTTCCTTCTTGGATTTAATGATTGTATTATAGATACAGAAAGGTACAATTTTGCCACCTGTTGTTGTGGAGAGGTTTGGATTTCATTTAACAGACAATGATGGCAAAGACTTTTTCATTGTGCATTTTATCTGGCATAGAACAATGAGTGTGTGATACAAATGAAGTCAAAAATAATCATTATTTTCTAACTGTCCTAAATAAAGATGTCCGTTATAATACAATATACGTATATGGCACTGTAGGTTGGTTTCGTCAGATGCCCAACGGATTAAAGAGCCAGGGACTTTTGATACCTGATTGGGTTGACTGGTTCCTTTGGTTTTGGCAAATAATAATATAGCAGACCTTTGACTTTCTCTTTTTTCTCCGAAACAATCCACTGAAATACGTTTCTGAATACATGAAGTGAGAAATAAGCAATGCAGTTGCTGAATCGTGATTCATATTTGATCTGCAATGGCTAATTTGAACGTTTGATCTGAATTCTGTGTGCCAGGCGAGCTGCGCTAACATACACTGCAAGGCTTTTGTTTCCATGACTTGTACAACAGGACCACTGGTTTGTTTTATTTTGTTTGTGTGTCAACAGTACCTGCTTCTGTTTATAGTCCTTAAACACTCTGTACCAAAACATTGTATAACTATACGATAATTCAGGCTCATTGGTTGAAAATCGGTTCTAATTTCCACAGCCAATGGCGTCAGTGTGTTTATGGAGAAGGGGGAGAGATAAGCAGTGTTATGGTTTGAAGGTGTTTGTTGCTGCTATGCCTCTCTTGACCGTAAGAAGTCCAAAATTACTGATTGTACCCTTAAATAGGACCATTACTTATTTGACAGGAAGTTAAAATAATGACTCCAGTCCTGAATATTAACCAGCCATTTTAACAAATAGAAAACAAAAATGCCAGACCTGCCAGATTCATTATTTTCTGAAGTCAGACAAAACTAAAGGATTACAATTATAATGAATGGTCTTTGCTATGCCAGTGGAGGGAAGACTGGGGCCTATTGTCACAAGCATATTCACTCTTTCTTACATTTCTTGGGTGCAACACATCTCAATGGAAGAAACGACATAATCAAAATAAAGTCTCAGGCACATATATACCTTACATCTTTATAACAGTTAAGTAGGGTGCGCACTTGTGACAACTTGCCCCATCAGTGGGTAAGTTGTCACAGTTTTTTTTTTTTTTTAAACAAATAAGAACACAACCGAGTCATTGTGGATTTATTTATTTGCTTAAAATTGCAACCTTGTATGTAAATTATGCAACAACATATACACATGTACAATATACAGAAAATAATAAACGGCCCAAAATAGTAAAATGTTGTGAACGTCTCTCCGTATGAATTTTAAAGTGTCCAATGTCTTGAGTCGAAGGTGGAATCCGAATCTGATCTGTTGGGGTCACATCTCGTCAAGTCAGTTCTGTCTAAGAGCTCTTTGAATCTGAGAATGTCTCAGGATGACGGGCACGTATGTATGATGACTGGCACAGTCCTACCACAAGGCCGATGGTGGTCAAACTCCTGTTCTAGTAGGTTGACCCGCAAAACTGGAAATCCAAGTTGGATGGCTCGCTATCTATTGAGATCGGGATCGTCCATGTGGTAGTTCTTGATGGAATCAAATGACGTGATCCTCGACGGAATCAAAAGACGTGGTCAAAAGACCTGACCTATACAGAAACAGGTTCAGCTCTTCTCCATTCTGTTTGTTGTACAACATAATCACTCGCTCTAAATTCAACAATGTACTGCTGAGCACAATACATTTATGTAAACATCAATTCAAATACATATTATCAAATTATATTCAACATACTGCTAAATGGTGACCATAACCATGTATGGCGACAGTATAGAGAGTAGACTAATCAACATTCTATGAATTTCCTATAAAATGCCTTTGGAATGAATTGACCTATTTTAGCCTATGTTCTAACTTTTAAGTTGGTTAATAGGCTGACTATGAATCACACAATAACAGCCAATTACGCAATCTTCAGCTATAAAAGATAAACATCGTCATATTCTGCGAAAATGTTTACAAGCAGTATTTTAACTTAAGCAATTAGCTGGCTCTTGCATCTCTTGAACCAGAACTTGTATTGGAATAAATCATTAATCATTCAGTCAGCTAAATTAAATATCTGTACTTACGGCCAATAAGTAACGTCACGAAAATCCACTTATTCTGTTAGATAGCTAACGTTACCTTTGTTCAATTAATTCTTTCATTTTATCTCTGCTCGCATGAAACCAACATTAAGTCGCATTATACATTTTCATAATAGCAAGCGTCATAAGCGAACAGCTATAAAACATTGCAAAACGACATCTACTTTAGGAAGCAACAATTATTGAGGATTTCGGTTCTACTGGATGTTTTCACCAAGTCGGCGTTAGTGTCCTTTTGTTAATTGGAAACTGCAATCCAAGTTTGTTACGGCAGCCATTAAAATTAAGCATAACATCGTCGCATCATAGCATGTACTGATGGTCATATTTGCATGAAATTAACTTACCGAGTCTCAGCAAGGCACATGCAGAAGAAAAGATGAAACCGGAGTTTCCACTGCAGTGTCCTTACGTTCTGTTTAGCTTCTCTTCGGCTTCTTTGGTGGATATAATAACGTTAGCTTCCAATTCTCTCGTGAATATAAAGTGCAACAGAGCGAATATGGAAACCGATAAGGCTACAGGAATTCAATGCGTTTGCAGCATTTAGAAAAGACAGTTAACCTGCACGCCCGCCATTTTCTTCACTTAACTATTCAATACAACACTTTTTAAATAGTTTCTCGATCGTTCTGCTCAACTCTCTGTTGGTTCATGCATGTCTAACTAGAAAACGTACTTCCTGCTTTTTAAAAATAAAAGTCCTTCATTATCTATTAAGGTAAAAACGTCTGAAATCAATGAGTAGCTCAGCTATACTGCAACTGGCATAATATAAAATTAAATCACTCATAAACCATATGAAAATATATTAAATAAAGATTATGGTTAATATATTATCTTGTTTAACTATTCATTCCGTAAACCCAAATACTTCACTGGGTTTACATATACAGTCATAAGTGCAATTCTATTTTTTTTTGTGTACATTCATCAATCGGATAATCAGACTCAGCTAAAAGCCTGTCTTGTGTAGTCCAGGGATAAGCCTGCTGCTCTAAGCTATACAGTGCGCATACAGTATATAATCCATCTGCATTAACATTAGTACTATTACAAGAAACCTAGTTGCTGATTATACAACATCATAACATTATAAAAGCTTGTAACCACTTGTACCACAAAGCTTGTTATCTGATATGTTTCATACTGTAATCAAGACTATTTTGCTGTATTAATAAATAGTTTTACTTTACAAATTGGACTTCACACACACACACACACACACACACACACACACACACACACACACACACACACACACACACACACACACACACACACACACAAACCAAAGCTGAGCTGGAAGTAATTCTTTATTTATTCATTATGAAAGTTGCACTTGGTGTTCTGAACACTACGTTAAATTAAGTTAAATGTTATTGCCAATTTAACTTTCATTCAACTTTTATAATTAATAATAATTGTTAGGGATGACAACAATTTTGTCACCTATGGCTTTCAGAAATAATGGGATTATTGAATAAAAAACATTGAAACATGAAAGTAAATTGATCCAAGAATAAAAGTATATCGTTTCCCATGACCCTCCTGCCACACTGACTCAGCTGTTGCACCAAGCCTCTCCCCCATTGGTGTTCCTACCATCCCTCTACCTCATCTCTGCTTCAACTTTTTCATTAGACATGTATGTATCTGTTTTTCTTTTTAAAACCATTCTTTCAACAAATCTTTCTTTCATCTCTCTGCAGCTCTTCCTAGTGCATTCGAATAAACGCTGCTACTTGAGCGCCCAAAATAATTTGACCGCTGCGTCTTTAAGAGGCAGCACGTCTTGTGAAGCGCGAATACCCTTTACAGTAGGAGGAGCCCTCTTACAGAAATCTCATTTTGCTTTCTTATTTCTTCCTTCTTGACGTGAGATCAGCAGTAACCGAAGGTCTTCTACACAGAAATGTGAGTATTTAATGTAGATCTGATCCACGACACCGACTAGAAAGAGAAATGTTGCATATATCATGTGAATCATGTGAACAATTTTTGACATTAAAGCAGCCATACTTGGCAAAAGGGGAAGGTATGCAACTTATTTATGCCAAATTAAATACAGTATGAAATTAATATAAAACGCTGTAATCGAAATATCAAAATTGAAAAATCAAGAACATTAAATTCAAGGATCACAAAAAGCGCTAATGTCCTGTTGACAGTGTTCGGTTAGTATGACATCATACGACAGCATACGCATTTTCTAAACTATTCATCAATAAATCAGCGGCCATTCGCTGAAATTGAATTGGTGTCAGAAAAAAACAGGTGTATGAGTCGGCTATGTATTCTGCAATATATTGCACGTGTGCAAGAAAAGGCAAAAATACTGAAGTCTCCGTTTTGCTTTCAATGGACACATTCGATGAATTAAAGGCCGATTTAAACCCAACACGTTTCAACATTTTGTGATTCAGCCGTGAATGGCAGGTCCACGGAGTAGGCTGCGCTACTTCAGCTGTGTCTGTTAATAATTATTGGATTTAACTTGTTTTTTTTGTTTGTTGTTTTTGCCATTTGAATGCACCATTCACTGTTGGCAAGGACGTCCGTAAAATTGTATTTATATAACACTTTTCAAAACATAGAGTTTAAAAAAATGCATGACATCATGAGAAAGCATACACAAACATACACACATAACGAATAGCAAGTATAGAAGAGCAAAGCATAACTGAAACCACTGCCACTGACATAATTTGTATATGACTTACATGTTCAGTGAATATACTGTAATCTGTGGATAATTGTTTCTGCAGAACGCCATGGCATATGCATTCAAGTGTCTTGCAGACGATAACAACAGATACTTGAAGTCATTCCGGCTGTTCCTGGAGCGCTCATCAGAACACCAATGCATGCTTGACTTCATCCATGGGGTACTGCCTGACATACTGGCCAGGTAACACACCTGTACAGAAGTTTGCAGGGCTATTTCATATATCTTGGTGTGCCAGCATAAACTGATGAAGAAATTAATGGTTTTAACATGAAGGTGATACTTTGAAAACTGCTGCAAGCCAGGTCCAGGCACTTTCACATAAAGACGTATACATTATTGTAAGAAGTGTGGATTAGTCTTTACATTTTACATTTTTGTCATTTGGCAGACGCTTTTAATCCAAAGCGATTTACGAGTGCATAGGTTCTAGGTTCTACCACAAGTCAAAGCATCACATCCCATCCAGAACTAAATTTTTTTGGGGGGGGGGTTAGACAAGGATAGGGATATCAGAAAGGAGGGGTGGGGGAAATCAGGAGGGAGGACTAAGGTAGAGTTTGAAAAGGTGTGTTTTGAGTCTGCATGAAAATAGGGACAGTGGTAGGCAAGTCATTCCACCACTGAGGAACCAGAACGGCGTGAACGTGCAGCTCGACCGCCAGGTGCACGTAGAGTAAATCTTTTAAGATTTGCAGTTTGCAGTGTAATGCCGATTAAACCACATATACTTAATTTTTTTAAAGCTTTCTTTTGGTCAAAGTGAAAGATAATATGTTAAAATGTTAACTCATGCTTAAGAATATCAAAAAAAAAAAATATATATATATATATATATATATATATATTTAAGTTTGACCAAAAGAAAGCTTAACAATGTCACTTTAAAAATAAATGTGAAACAATTTTGACCTTGTTTTGCTGTTTGAGGAAATCAAGTGGGTCCTGACCTTTGAAGCACAATTGTACCTTGATACAAATCAAAGTATCATCCCTTAGGTTAATATTACACTCAGGTGATTATTAACGGGCCTCCCTGCCTTCTTAGCATTACTGCTTTGTTGTGGTACTCCTGAGAGTCGAGCATCTGAGAAATGACTGGAATGTAATATAGAAGAGAATGGCTGTGCAGAAGCCTGTGATTAACATCCTCTCCAGGAGGAGCACTTCATCTGCTACTTCATACTGAGAAATTGCGATAAGTTCCTCTGGGGGCATACACACATCAGCTCATGTTTAAATGTACAATAAGCAAGATTTTTGTGTTAAAACATTGTAACAAGGCCATTGTAAATCCCTCCCTATCATTGATAAAGGCTCACTGACATGTTGACTCAGCCTCTGCCTGTGTTTAGATTCCTTAAATTCGGGTTTCAAAATATGCAGTTGACAGGCCGGCACCAAAACATTGTATAGCTGTACAATAATTCAAAATTGGTTCTAATTGCCACAGGCAATGCCATTTCAACATTAGCGCATTCACAGAGAAGGGGTGGGATAAATTGCGTTGTTGTTTGAGTGTCTTTGTTGCTGCAATTCCTCTCTTGATCGTTAGGAGTCCGAAATTACCTACTGTACCTTTAAGATTGTACTATATTTTTGATGATTGTATGTAGCTGGAATGATAGCAACTGTTGTATGTCAATAAAAGGGAGCAAATCACCTCTGCTTCTGCAGCATTGGAGGGGGTAGATCCAGTCTCAAAATTTTGGGAGTTGGGAGTGGTGCAGGTAAGATGTTCTGCATAAACTATTACCATGTACCCAAGTAAAAAATGTTTAATAATTCTCAATAATTCTTAATAATTCTCTCAATAATTCTCGTTATAGAAAATGTAAAATGTTAGCAAACACCTTAAATAATCACTGATACAAGACAACAATTGATTATGATTGAGTGCATTCAGCATCTTTCATCTTTCACACTCTCCCAAAACTGTGAAGTACAAATAAGAAATTGCATTTTATAGAAACATGATGAACTTCAATTAAGCACAAAGTGACCCTTCCCAAAATTGCGAATTAGCATTATAAAGTAGCATAAAGCGTAAAACCAATGGAAGTGTAACTGCTGTCACAATGACAGTCTTAAGTATTTATTTTTAATGATACCGATTTCCTCATGTTTGAGTAAATTATTGGTTTGAAAACAAAAAGTGAATCATTTTGTTTTCAGGCGAGCTAGACCTGCAGATGTTGTCTCAGCTGCAGTTGAAACACCCCGGGCTGAAGGTAGATAATGAGGTGGTGGAGCCCAGTGATGAGATGCTGTACAACTACAAGGGTAAAGTGACCTCTAATCAAAGGATTCCCCGTTTTTAGGCAAGCTTTTATTGCACACTAGACTCTAAGGATTCCCCTTCTCTACTTATCTCATGTGCTCTTTATTCAAAAGGATTGACCTACTTCAGTATGCTTTTATTGTTTCTGCATACTGTGCAGTACACACAAATGGAGGTCTGGCATTTCATTTTGCATTTAGATAAAAATGCTGGAATTCCTTTTTGTTAAAGAACGATTTCTTGAAATTATATTTTAAATGGTCAGTGATATTACAGATGTTTTTGTTAATATCTTTGTTTTGTGCAGTGTTAGTGTCAAAGACTCCAAATCTTGAGCATGTTAACTTCAAGTGGAATAAGATGACTGCATCTGAATTCGAAAATCACTGGCAGGAGAAAAACCTCACAAAAAAGATGGACTTTATCCACATGATTCAGGTTCTGATTACATTATTCCAAACAGCCACAAAGTCTCCTATATCTCAGCTATACTATATCGAATGATTTGTGTGAGATTACTTGTTTCACAAGGACATCTAAACATGTGAACAAACAAGTTTTTAAAAACTTTTTTAGGAAACTAGAATAAGATTAATGGACATTAATGATTCAAATCATGCCTCATGAATGCAAGTATTGTGTTATCACCAGCCAAGTAATCAATGAGCTTCAATCTCCATTTTCAGATGCTGTACTATGTTGCCGATCCTCATGCCACTGTGTCATTCTTCCGCAGTCTCTTAAATGAGAATGGGAAACTAATCATCATACTCGTCAGTGGTAATATATTTATACGTATAAAGAAGATATACAAGATATACGTATATGCTCAATAATATCAATAATAATGTCATGCCATGATACTGATTGCTGGCCTCATCTGTGCAGATAAAAGTGGGTGGGGAAAGCTGTGGAAGATGTACAAGGCTGACCTGTGCAAAGGGGACACGAGCCAGTGTGTGACTACAGGGGACATCAAGAGCTTTCTTGACGCCGACGGGATCAAATACAAAAACTACCTGCTCCCGTCTCAGATGGACATTACAGAGTGCTTCAGAGAGGGGGATGAACGAGGAGAGCTCTTACTGGACTTTCTGACAGAGGTGGTGGACTTCACCAGATCGGCGCCCCCGGACCTGAGGGCAGGAGTGATGGACCTCCTCCGCCACCCCGACTGCAGTGCTGAGGCGGACGGGAAGATTGTTTTTAACAACACACTGGAGGTTTTAGTTCTAGATGCTTAAATGGAGAGCAGGGTGCCAGCCACTCACATGGCTTTAGGTTGCTCAAACAGGGAATCTCTGGTGTGCCTTTAATGTGTTTTACTCTATTAGGGTTTACTTAATTTCCCAAAAACTGTGATCGTTTAGTGTTCTTCCATCCATCCATTATCTGAACCCGCTTATCCTGATCAGGGTCGCAGGGGGGCTGGAGCCTATCCCAGCGTACATTGGGCAAAAGGCAGGAATACACCCTGGACAGGTCGCCAGTCCATCGCAGGGCACACGCACCATTCACTCACACACTCATGCCTACGGGCAATTTAGACTCTCCAATCGGCCTAACCTGCATGTCTTTGGACTGTGGGAGGAAACCGGAGTACCCGGAGGAAACCCACGCAGACACGGGGAGAACATGCAAACTCCGCACAGAGAGGCCCCGGCCGACGGGGATTCGAACCCAGGACCTCCTCCATCCGTGCCGCCCGTTTAGTGTTCTTGTAATATCAAAATAAGGACTAATAAGTTTGATACATAAAATCTTCATTATAGTATTGCACTTTTTATCATTGAAAAATTCAAATCCATTAACCACAAGACTCTACTGTTTATTAGGGCAGAATGTTACTGTTCATTAAGGCAGAATGTTTCACTGTACATATTAATAATAAAACAAATTAATACAAAACACACGTCAGTGTATGTTATCATATAACAATTATACAGAACATTGTCAGATGTTATATGCAGTGCAATTTCATACTTTTAGGTTTTTAGTGCACAGGCAGTACGTAAGAAAGACATACACGATCAAGGGGAGGCTTAAAGGCCATTTTATACAACCTTGATCCATTTTGATGCAGTGTTACCAGAGTTTCAATCATGTGAGCATAATTTGGCATAGAACAATGAGAGTGTGTGGTACAAATGAAGTCTACAATAATCATTATTTTCTAACTGTCCTAAATAAAGATGTCCGTTATAATACAATATACGTATATGGCACTGTAGGTTGGTTTCGTCAGATGCCCAACGGATTAAAGAGCCAGGGACTTTTGATACCTGATTGGGTTGACTGGTTCCTTTGGTTTTGGCAAATAATAATATAGACTTTCTCTTTTTTCTCCGAAACAATCCACTGAAATACGTTTCTGAATACATGAAGTGAGAAATAAGCAATGCAGTTGCTGAATCGTGATTCATATTTGATCTGCAATGCCTAATTTGAACGTTTGATCTGAATTCTGTGTGCCAGGCGAGCTGCGCTAACATACACTGCAAGGCTTTTGTTTCCATGACTTGTACAACAGGACCACTGGTTTGTTTTATTTTGTTTGTTTGTGTGAGGGAGCAGGGGCGGGAGACCAAGAGCGAACGGGAAGGGATCACAAAGTTACCTACGATAAGTTGGATAACCACAGAAATAAGCGAGGAACCCCTCACGAATGTGTGGGGCCACTAGCAGAGAAACCTAAAAACCTTAGCGCCAAACTCTGCTACTCGCTCCTCTAAACAGAAGAGGGCCTAAGCAACCACAATAGGGAAAGTCCACGGGAACCAACCAACCCAAGAGAAACAATACTAATCCCTATACTTCTAACTAATTTCTAAACTGAATGCTTTTCCAGACTAAAAGTAATTCAGTCCTCCAACTACCGCTATACCGCTATACCGCTATACCGCTATACCGCTATACCAGCTCAGTGTACGTGTCGAAATGAAACACCAAAGCTCAGAGCAGTGCCAGGAAGAGACTTAAATAGCTCTCCACGCAGCTGACTGCAATCGGCCATGATTACACCTGCATTCCACATGCAGGAGATAATTTCTCCTGCTGAACATGGCCGGCACGCCCTCTAGAGGCCTAGAGAGGTAAATACCGGGATTTCCCGAAGTAGGCAGTGAAAACCATGATATTTTGGTTCTGTAATGGTTTGAATATGTCAGATTATTTTGTGACTCTATTATGTCTTGCCTTTTAACACCATGCTTTGTATTGTTTAGCACTTGTATTGCACAATACAAAAGCATAGACACAGCCTTTTTGTATCCATTTGTGCATGTTGATGAATACCAAGTAATTGTACATCAAAGGCGCGTTCACAAAATTTGTGATTAGCCTAAATTAACGCCTCTAAAATATCATATATGGAATTTTGACTAAGAGAAAAAAAAGTGGAGACTGAAGTTCTGTTAATGGAAGTAGTACAAGCCAAAAACATTTTTTCTTTTGTAGTGTAAGCAGTGAATTGTCAGAGCCGGGGAAGACTAAAGCTTGGCAATATTACTAGCTGTTGTATACTCTACTCTTTCTCATGTAACACAAGGCTTCACTGAGGGAAGGAAAGTACAGAGCTGGTGGAACGCATTGGCAAATTATAGGTGGGACATCGCTATCTGGAATCCCACCAGAGGGATGGCTTTCCATACAGCTCTATATCCATCTGTCAAACTGTATATCGCTCTATATGCTGTATACACACATACTGTACAGTGCAGCCTGTAAGAATTTGGGCAGTGAAATTATTTACATAATTTGTATTGTTTTTGCTCTGTCCTCCAGCTCATTGGATATGAAAGTGCTGGAACATTCCCTTGGGATTTATGGTTGCTGTGGCAGTATACAAGGCTTGCCACCAAAGCCCTTTATGATTTGTAGTCCAAAGAACCAAGTTGAGCCAACATAAAAGGGCACTGTAATGAGTCACAATGTTTTAGCTGGAGGAGCCTTAAATTTATTCCAGTATTTGAATAATGGTAGCAATTGCCATCACAGTTATGATTATTAAGCATTAAAGTTGTTGATAACAAACAGCAGTATTACCTCAGGCTTTGACTCATACCTTGCGCAAGTATGAATTGGAAACTTTCGAGATGCCAGTGTAAGAACTCCAATCTGTTACAAATTACCTACTTCAGAGAGTGTTTTCTCAAACTTCACTGGGAGATGTAATTTATAAGTTCTGAGACTTCAACTTCGAACAGTTCAACATACAAGAACACTAAAAGGCTCAGCAAACCATATAGCCAACTTTTACTAGTAAGGTTTGTAAACATTCTCACAGATCTGTGTATGTCCATGTTACTATACAATACACTATAAATAAAGATTTGCTTTGGGACATCTGGACATCTGCATCGCTGGACAAGGAGGACTGAGTATCTATCATGTCAATGGTGTAAGTTTGAGTCTGAATTCCTATTAACAGCACAAGCAGCAGTGATGTTTGTAGTAGATATGCCTTTAATGATAATAAGACTTGTTTATTTGGATGAAAGTAACTTCCTGAGTCACATACCGACTTAAAAGATCCCACTGCTTTACTCCATAATCTTAGTTCTCAATTTAATCATCTAACCATCCCTCATTCTGCCTTATGAAATCCTTTGTAAAATAAAGAGTTTTGGGTTTTGGGTGTTACGCATATTTATGGATGAGGTGGATCATTATTTGTTGCTGTTATATTACTGCTGTCCTGTGGTCATTATAAGGGCTCGTGTCGTACCTGTTGCATTTCTCCTTGTTTTTCTCCCATTCTTTCGCAATCACCATTGTTTTAATTCTATGCTCGGATCACTAGTACCAGCCTTACAGAGAGCACTACAGCTGAATGCATGTTTCTCATACAATACAGTACACTGTTGTACAAACCAGAAACAATTTTCCATACTTTTCAAGCCCCACAGCATACTACAGGAGAGCTAGTACCATGGAATGCAATGACATAAATCATTAACCTGTAGGCACATTTTCAGTAGGTAGGGGACACTTTACACAGGTTTACACTAATTACACAATCACTTTACACTAATTTACAGGGGTGTGGCCAGAATTGACTGGAGGGACCCATCTATCCAAGGGGGTGCATTGGCATTTAGCAAAATGATTCATGTTTTTGCCTGTTTTGGATATCATTTTATTTGGATTTTAATATTAAGGCAAATTTTACCTAAAATTTTTAGATGGAAAATTGGATTTATAATAGTGTCACAGTAGCGTACAATAGTGTCTACCTACAGCAATTTCACATTGAAAAGTAATGGTTGCATACAAGCAAGCAGCTTAGACATTTAGGCACACTCTTTTGCCTGAGCAAACCGTTTTTTATCAGCCATCACAGCTATCCATCTGTCTCTCATGATTGTCCAACACCCTAATCCTAAACTAAGTCGTTTGCCCTAAACAGTGTGCATTGTTTTTGCAACTTCCAGAATCCCCTGTGAACTGGATTTAAAATACAGTCAGTCAGGGGCAATATTTAATTTAGAATCTATCACAATTTCCCTTCCAACTGATAACAGAGCAGTCCTTTATAGCGAAATTAACCAAAACCCATTGAGGTTTAGGGTTTCATTTGACGCTGCCTCCCTGAGAGATCTTCCTGGCAGAGGCATATTTTGTTTTTCCACAGTCATGAATTGTTTCTCCCTCAACCGCCACCAGGGGGCAAATGTGAGCACTCGAATCCACTACTCCATCCATCCATTATCTTAACCCGCTTATCCTGAATAGGGTCGCAGGGGGGCTGGAGCCTATCCCAGCATACATTGGGCGAAAGGCAGGAATACACCCTGGACAGGTCGCCAGTCCATCGCAGGGCACACACACCATTCACTCACGCACTCATACCTATGGGCAATTTAGACTCTCCAATCAGCCTAATGTGCATGTCTTTGGACTGTGGGAGGAAACCGGAGTACCCGGAGGAAACCCACGCAAACACGGGGAGAACATGCAAACTCCGCACAGAGAGGCCCCGGGCCGACGGGGATTTGAACCCAGGACCTCCTTGCTGTGAGGCGGCAGTGCTACCCACTGCACCATCCGTGCCACCCGAATCCACTACTGTCACAGTAAATCTGGAATACGGCACAATGTTAACAACTACATTGTGTTTCATTGTTAGCTAAATGCTTACACAGCTTCACAACCCAGTCCTCCAGAAGACCTAGAAAATATTAAAGCTACTTTTAACTTTGACCATTGTCTAGCCTCTAAACTAAATGTGTTTATCTATTCAGTAATGAGTAATTTATTTATAATGAGTAATGAGGAATGCTTTATTGGATGAAGACCCACGGTGGGGTGTAGTGGATAGGCCCACCACAGAACTGTTCTGTGGTGGGAATCCATCATCAGCATATGAATGGTGGATTTACTGTTCTTTAAAAGCACAATCAGGCTTTCATTCCTTTTCACAGAGGATGCATTGGTCCACATCAATATGCAGGCAAGAAAATCCATCATACATGGGAAAGTGGTTACTCCACCAAAAACATTGCTAAATATCTGTCTGAAACAGGAGTTTGTGGATCTATCTGTAAAGAACAAGGTAGCCTAAGCTATATTGCATTCTCCCATCAAAGCAAAATATCAAACAATTTTGCTGTTTTACTTTGAGGCTTCATAACTCCACAGGTGAGCAACCAATTGAAAAATGGTTTATTTATGAAGACACTTGTACCTTTTACAATATTAATCTCATTTAGTTTATCTTCATAATGTAAGTAAAGTTCTACAAAGTGCTACAAAAGAAAGTGCTACAAATACAAAACAAAGTACACGAACATGCAAAAATAAAATTGTTCTTCATTTTGTGATTAAATACTGAGAATCACAAATATAAAACAGGTAAATGTATACATTTTCTGAATCATAAACTCCTTGACAATAAATGTGTATGGAAGATAGGCAGAACTACTCAAAATCCATGAAGCACAATGTAAGTAAATCCTTGTGTCCTTTAGTGTCTCAAACACCATCTGGTGTCCCTCATCTCTAAATCTCAAGCCCTCTCCATGACCCGGAACCCATTCGACAGCCAGTCTATCGGGTGCCTGAGTGGTGTTTACCGGTTCTGAGGGAGGAGCTGGAACCCATGCAGAACCTGAGTGAGGTTGAACCTTCTACAAGTGAATGGACTAGCTCAGTCCTCCTTGTGCCCAAGAAGGACGGCAGCCTGAGGTTTTGTTTGGACTTCCGGAAGATAAACAGTGTCAGCAAAATGGACCACCATCCGATGCCCTGGGTGGAGCGACTGGGGAAAGGCAAAATACCTCAGTACTCTTTTCCTCTGCAAGTGGTATTGCCAGGCCTCACTGATGGCTTTCAAAATGCCCTTTGTACACTACCAGTTTTCTGGGTTGCCTTTTGGCCTCCATGTCTACTACAGGAGAGCTTGTGCCAATGTCTTACCTGGATGACATCGTCATTTACAGCTGCACCTAAGAAGAACTTGAACATCTTCAGAGGCGTATTAACCAGGATCAAGGAGGTGGGGCTCACCATTTCCCCAGACAAATGTACCCTGGCTAAGGGTGACACAAAGTAGATTTGGTCCCCCTCATCTTCGGTGTCATCCAACCCTCAGTGCACCCTAACAAGAACTATTTATGTGATATGTGTCCCTTTCTTCTCTCATACACTCATATGTGGCACACCAGACTGTACAATAATCACATATGGAATTCCAACAATAACCAAAGGAAGGCAGCATTGCTCCTCTTGGAACCTCTTTTTTCCCCTATGGTTTTCCACCTGCACACCTATCCAATGCCTTGATATTTTGCTTTGTGATCCATGCTTGTACTCTTTTCAATGTTTTTTTACATTGTTGGCAATGGGTTTCTTCAGTATATTGTAATGACCACAGTCAGCAGTGTATGAAAGGTTTATTTGTGCTGAATTGTCCCCACAAGCCTGGCTAAGGGGCTGGACTGGGACCTGGAAGGCTGTGGTTCAAGCCCCAGTCTGGCAACAATAAGGTTTTTTTTGCCTTTCTGTAAATATTGTTTACATTGTTTAATATCTGTAAATATGTGTAAATATTCTGCACCTTCCCCCATTGGCACCTGTAAGTAACCTGCACGTTCTGCGCCTCATTTTTAGTCACTCTCATATTCTGTGACCTCCAACCCTCAGTGCACCCTAACAAGAACCATTTATGTGATTTGTGTCCCTTTCTTCTGTCACACACTGTGTATATTTGCCACACCAGAGTGTACCATAATCCCATATGATATTCCTACAACAACCAAAGGAGGGCAGCATTGCTCCTCTTTTCACTATAGCCAGCCAGGTACCTCTGAGGTTGGCACAGTAAATAAAATAAATATTCAATTGTGGCATTCACTGTCCAGAGGTCTCTGATCTGGTGCTGGAGACTTGTGGTCCAACTCCCAGCTAAACTGAGCAAAGGCTTTGCCCCTTTGTTACAGAGAAAAGAAAGGGCAGCGGTGTACTAGATTACCCTCTGGGAGGCATATGTCTATAAATAAGTAGATTAGTGAGTATATTTTATTCATAAAGCACATTTCAAACAACAATAGTTGTACCAAAGTGCTGTACGTACAGTATCGGCATATGAAATGTATGTGTATGCATATACAGTAGGTCCTCTCCTATGCAAACATGAACACAGGACAAAATATAAACATTTGAAACACTATACATTTGAAAATTCTAGGGCAAATTGGTGTGTTTTCAGTCTATATTTATATACCTATTTGTCTATTATTATTTAAAAAGAGAGAGGGAAGGGGCAGACTAATTAAAAAATGCCTGGTCACCCCTTCGCTTTTACCAGGACAGTCGACATCAAACTGCTTTCCTTTAGAAAAAAGGTGAGTCCTGATCCCCAGGGGATGCCATCTGAAATAATTACTGCAGTATCTTGAAAAAACAGCTGGAAAGAGCTAGTGGAAATACAGGCGCTCTTTGGTCGGCAGGTGTCACAATGTTTTATATGTTTCCACCTTTTCACATAGTTTTCAATGGGTATCTCCAGTATTGTTTTAATTACCACAGTAATTAGTGTATGGAAATTTGATTTGTGCTGAATTGTCCTCACAATTATAATCCCGAGGGGTTCGGCTCTGTTCTGATGAGGACCTTGGAAGTCAGTGGTCATGCTCACGAGTCCCAAAACAACATAACTGTCTCTAAAGTATTGTGACAACCTCACCCTGGTGATTTGCATGTAAAATCAAGAAAACAATGAAAGAAGCACATTCATTTATATTTAGAGAAACTCCAACTTTGTTGCAAAATTCAGATACGAAAGTTAAATATGTTGTAAATACTATACGTACGCATGATAATTTCATTAGGTAGACCTGAACACTAGTTTGTTACTGCAAATATTTCATCAGCCAATCATGTGGCAGACGTGGTCAAGAGGTTCAGCTGTTTTTCAGACCAAATGTCAGAATGGGGAAGAAATGTTATCTATTTGACTTTGACTGTGATATGCTTGTTGGTGCCAGACAGGGTGGTTTGAGTATCACAGACACTGTTGATCTCCTGGGATTTTCACACACAACAGTCTCTAGAGTTTGCAGAGAATGGGGTGAAAAACAAAAAACGTCCAGTAATCCAGTGAGCAGCAGTTCTGCGGACAGAAATGCATTGTTAATGAGAGACATCAGAGAAGAAGGGACAGACTGGTCGAAGCTGACAGGAAGGTGACAGTACTGCAAATAACCATGCATTACAACAGTGGCATCCAGAAGAGCTTCTTAATGCATCAAACCTTTAAGTGGATAGGCTACAGTAGCAGAAGACTTAATAAGTCTAACAATACCTAATAAAGTGCTCAATAAGTGTATCTGGATATATAGTGATGGTTGGACCACACTATAAGGAAGATATGGAAGCATTCAAAATATGAAGAGACGGGCAAAGGCATAAACTGTTCCAGCTGTCAGTCATATAAGTTAGGAAGAAAGACTTAAAGGACATTTAATCTCTATTCTCCTACAAAGGAGACTCACAGAGATTTTGATTGAGGCTTTTTAAAAGTGTTGAATGAAGTTATTTTTAGAGCCTAGTTCTGTCAGCAGAATGAAAGGGCACACAGGTGGGAATTAGATAAATTTAGCTCTGACAACACAATATATTTTCACACATACATTTTTAAAGGATTACCAAGACTTATAGGGAAGAGACAAGGACTGAAAGGCCTTCTCTTTTCTTCCACAGATATTTTGTCAATTGTCCATTGTGTTTTTCGTGGAAGTTCCCTGTCCATCACAAAAAGTGCTGTCAGCCCCTCCCTCTTTGCCTGAGGTGGTTGTCACTTCCTGAAACTACAAAACTAGTTACAGCTACAGAACCAGGAATACTGACAAGCCTGAGAGAAATAGACAGAGACAGAGAGAGGAGAAAGACGGAGTGAGACAGACAGAGAATGACAGTGAGACAAAGAGAGGAGAGAGAGAGACAGAGAGAGACAGACAGAGAGAATGAGAGTGAGACAGGACTGGAGATGGATGACGTGACAAAGAAAGGGTTAGAGGTGAAGAGGAAGAGGACAGGTCAGGGATGGTAAGGACACGGATGATAAGTAAACTGATGACAAGACGGGAGAGGTGAGAGTGTGAGGTGAAAGTGTGAGAATGAAGGAGAGGAACGGACGAGGGTGGAGGGGAGGCATGGACGGGGGATGTGGGTTGGGGGGGGGGGGGGGGGGAAGGTCAGGCCTCAGAAGAGAGCGATTTGTTTTCAGTGAAACTTGATCCCACCCACTTACCACCAGCGAAACCTACAGCGGAATCAATTATAACTCGTCAGGCTGAAATCAGAGCCAGGGAGCACTGTAAGGGCACGGCTCAGTGGAGAGAGGAGAGGAGAGAGAGAGAGATACTGTGTGTGTGTGTGTGTGTGTGTGTGTGTGCATGTGTGTGTTCGCGTGTGCGCTGGCATGTGTTTGTGCATGTGTGTTCGTGAGTGCACATATGTGCACGTGTGTGTAAATGGTAAATGGTTGGCATTTATATAGCGCCTTTATCCAAAGCGCTGAACAATTGATGCTTCTCATTCACCCATTCATACACACACTCACACACCGACGGCGATTGGCTGCCATGCAAGGTGCCGACCAGCTCGTCAGGAGCATTTGGGGGTTAGGTGTCTTACTCAGGGACACTTTGACACAGCCCGGGCGGGGGATCGAACCGGCAACCCTCCGACTGCCAGACGACTGCTCTTGTGTGTGTGTGTGTGTGTGTGTGTGTGTGTGTGTGTGTGTGTGTGCGTGTGTGTGTGTGTGTGTGTGTGTGTGTGTGTGTGTGCGTACATGTGCATGTGTGTGAGGTGAAGAAGGGCAGAGGAACAGAGGAAAGGAAGGTAGCAGCAGAGTGGGGATGAAAGGAAGAGTAGAGCAGAAGAAAGAGAGAGGAGCAGAGGACAGAGGAGCCCTGATGGCTGTAGAGTGTGAGTATGGAGCCCTGTCACTCTACACCTCCAGGACTCTGTGGCGAACCAGAGGCCAGTGTGGTTCACTGGGGTTTAGAAACCTCTAACCACAGCAGCGTGCCGCGCTATAACACTCAGCCAACACACAGCGCACTGTATGCTGGCAGCAGCACCTCCCTGCTCCTGTTACAGCAACCTGCTACTCCTCAACCCTGCTCCACTGCAACCCTGCTCCTGAAACTCCCTGCTCCTGTTACAGTGGTCTGCGACTCCTCATGTCTGCTCCTGCTCAATGATGCTCCTGGTACCACACTGCAAAAACCCCAAAAAGTCAATCTCAGCAAGATTGTCTTATATTTAAATTCTTACTAACCCTTTTGGTAAATAAGACAAAAATATTGCCATTGAACTAAAACAGTCCGACTCAATTCATGATTTGCCGATGGGGTATGAAAAAATCACTCAATCCATCAATTAAAACAAAGTTATATTTTCTACTAGAGAGGGAGAAAAAAGATTTTAAGTCTCACGACTAAAACATTTGTTAAGACACTTTTTTGCTCCTGCCTCCACAGTGCTGGGCAGTGAATGCTCTTTCTGCAGAAATAGGAGCAGGTTGTGACTGTTCAATGAGTAAAGCGGGCCAGAGGAGGGAGTGGAGCTTTATGAAATAACTAGTTTGTGTTTCTGTTATGTATGATTGTCTAGTGAGTAATGATAGGAAGGTAGATCTAATTTCCCCAATCAAAGAAACAAACCTAGTTTCTGAAATTATAGAAAAGAACAGAAATTCTTCTTTCCATACAGTGTTACATCATCTCTCTCTCTCTCTCTCTCTCTCTCTCTCTCTATCTCTTTCTTTCTCACACACACACACACATACATACACACACACAGTGAAGTGAGGCAGGTGAATCCCGGCAGAAAGAGTATGACTGGGAGAATGGGGGTGATTCAGGGTCTGGGGAGCAGGAGAAGGAGAAGGGGATGAGGGGAGCGTGCTGCAGGAGCTGGAAAAGAAGATGAACCCCACAGGAAATTGAGGAGGACAGAACAAGTGACTGGTTACTATTAGCAGACACTAATGGGTGTGACATCGATAAGCAGAGTCACCCGATAGCATGTTTTTTAGTGCTAACTGCTGCACTCCCGCTGGTCCATCAATCATTATCGCACTCGGACCGGGTTCCCTCGGCTTGCTAAATTATTAATCACCTTTAAAAAAGGAAAGGAGAGCAAAAAGAATGAAAAAGGAAAGAAATTACCTCAGTTTGTCCTCCGCACTCTACCCATCTCTCTCTCTCTCTCTCTCTTTCTCTCTCTCTCTCTCTCACACACACATTCAACACACGATTACTGACTCTCAAACCTGCTCTTGAACAGTCTCAAAACATACACATCGTTTTGCTCACACACAACACAAAGACAAGCACAAATCGTATATTTATTTCTCTCTCGCACATAGACACACAGTGTAGGAAACTCATGTTGAAAAATCTGAGTCAAGCTGGGCCAAAGTCAAAGTTGACTCAAGTTAAACTACATGCTGATGATTTATTTAATTCTCACTCATTTTAGATGGATTTGCTTGGTTAGTTGACATAATTAAGGATGCATCCAAACTACAAATACTGGATGCTATTTTTTTATTTAAAAGGGTGACATTACAAAGTATTGCACTTAAAAAGCATGCACACTCAAAAAAATTATCTCACATACACACACCCACAAACACGACACACACTGAAGAATACTATAGTTATACACGTGCCCGTAGAAACACACACCAAATCTAACAAGCACCTCTCATGCTTTTCAATGAGCCATAGTTGTCCACACCTAACTGTGGCCTAGATTAAGTGTCCAGGAAAGCGTATCACCCTCCCCGGGGAAACCGTCAGGCCACAGTGACACCAGCCATCTCTCCCAGTGGAGAGTGGGAAGTGTGGGGTGTCTGAGCTCCTGGCTGTGTGGTGTATCTGTGGTGGTCAGGGCATGTGACTGGGTGCAGTTGTGGTTGGTGGTTGTGGTCAGGAAAACCTTGGTTCAAACCAAGGGGGGCAGCATGTACCGCTTCCAAAACATCCTTCTGCACAGCAATGTCACTTCTGACAGATGCGGACATTAGAGGGAGCAAAGCTGGGGCATTCATTAGCTTAAAGCTTCACTAGGACACGGGCTCCATCACTTACATCCCTGAAAATGATGTTTGTGCACCCTCTCCCCATATCTCACGCTCACGACTGCTGTCTGTCCTGGTCCCATGGTGGTGGAATGACCTCCCGGTGGATGTCAGAACAGCAGAGTCTCTGACCTCCTTCAAGTGCAGACTCAAGACTCATCTCTCTGGCTCCTTTGCGGCTCTACTCCGAGCTCCCTCCGGATGTCCGAGCTCCTCACCCTATCTCTAAGGCTGAGCCCAGCCACCCTACGGAGGAAGCTCATTTCGGCCACTTGTATACGCGATCTCGTTCTTTCGGTCACTACCCAAAGCTTGTGACTATAGGTGAGGGTTGGGACGTAGATCGACCAGTAAATCGAGAGCTTTGCCTTCCGGCTCAGCTCCCTCTTCACAACGACGGTCCGGTGCAACGCCCGCATTACTGCTGACGCTGCACCGATCTGCCTGTCGATCTCACACTCCCTTCTACCCTCACTCTTGAACAAGACCCCGAGATACTCCTTCACTTGGGGCAATGACTTGTTCCCAACCCGGAGGGAGCAATCCACTGTTTTCTGGCAGAGAACCATGGCCTCGGACTTGGAGGTGCTGACTCTCATCCCGGCCGCTTCACACTCGGCTGCAAACCGCTCCAGTGCACGCTGAAGGTCACGGTCCGATGAAGCCAGCAGAACCACATCATCCGCAAAAAGCAGAGACGCAATTCTGAGGTCACCAAACGGACACTCTCCTCACCTTGGCTGCGCCTTGAGATCCTGTCCATGAATATCACAAACAGGACCTGTGACAAGGGGCAACCTTGGCGGAGTCCAACACCCACTGGAAACGTGCTTGACTTTGTGCCGAGGATGCGCACACCGCTCTCACTTTGGTTATACAGGGACCGGATGGCTTGTAACAATGGCCCCGGTACCCTATACTCCCGCAGTACCCGCCACAGGGTTCCCCGGGGGACACGGTTGAAAGCCTTCTCCAAGTCCACAAAGCACATGTGGACTGGATGAGCAAACTCCCATGACCCCGCCAGCAACCCCGCCAAGGTAAAGAGCTAGTCCACTGTTCCACAACCAGCACGGTAGCCACGGTAGTTGCTCCTCCTGAATCCGAGGTTCAACCGTCCTTTCCAGCACCCTAGAGTAAGCTTTCCCGGGGAGGCTGAGGAGTGTGATACCCCGATAATTGGAGCACACATTCTTGAAAATGGGGACCACCACCCTGGTCTGCCACTCTGCAGGTACTGTCCCCGACCTCCACGCAACACTGAAGAGGCATGTCAGCCAAGACAGCCCAACAATGTCCAGAGCCTTCAGCATCTCAGGGCAAATCTCATCCACACCCAGCGACTTGCCGCTGAGGAGCTTTTTGACTAGGGATATAGGTGCAGATTCCCCCAAGTCTTCAGGCTCTGCCTCTTCCACAGAGGACGTGTTGTTCGGGTTCAGGAGCTCCTGGAAGTGCTCTTTCCCCCGCCCAACAACATCCCCAGTCAGGGTCAGCAGTTCTCCTCACCAGCTGAAAACAGCCTGAGACAAGCCCTGATTTCCCTTTCTGAGACCTCTCCAAGGAATCGCCACCTTTGTGGTTTGGGTGTCCCGGTGATCCTGGGAGCTATGTTGTCAGGGGCACTAGCCTGCCAACAGTGGTATGCTAGTTTGAATGTTGATTGTACTCTTCAAGGGTTCTGAATTTCTGTATGTTTACGCTAGGACTCGGAACTGTACTGTCCTCTCAGGTCTACTTTTGCACTTGTTCTTGTGATTGATTTGCACTTTGTTGTACGTCGCTCTGGATAAGAGCGTCTGCTAAATACCACGTGATGATGATGTGGGGCCCCCTTCTGGAGCCAGACCCGGGAGGGGAGCTCGTCGGTGAGCGTCTGGTGGTCGGGCCTTATCCCATGAGGCCCGGCCAGGCACAGCCCGAATTGGTCACGTGGGGTCGCCGCCCTGTGGGCTCGCCCGCAGGGGTCGGCATCGGAGTCGGGTGCTTTGCCCAACGGGCAGAAGGCAAAGGCGGGTATCCGGGCGTGCTGATCCTCGGCGTTGCAGACTGGTTCTGGGGACGTGGAACGTCACCTCTCTGGTGGGGAAGGAGGTGCGGTACCAACTAGATATAGTTGGGCTCACCTCCATGCACAGCACTGGTTCTGGAACCAAACTCCTGGAAAGGGGCTGGACTCTGTTCTTTTCTGGAGTTGCTCAGGGTGAGAGGCGCCGGGCGGGTGTGGGGATACTCACAAGCCACCGGCTGAGCGCCACTGTGTTGGAGTTCCACCCGGGGAACGAGAGGGTCGCCTTCTCTGCGACTACGTGTTGCTGGGGGGAAAGCTCTGACTGTCATTTGTGCTTATGCACCAAATGGCAGTTCAGAGTATCCGGCCTTCTTGGAGTCACTGGGTGGCATCCTGGAAAGGGTGCCACCCAGAGACTCCATAGTTCTGCTGGGCGACTTCAAAGCTCACGTGGGCAATGACGGAGAAACCTTGTTATTGGACTTCTGTGCTGGTCATGGATTGTCGATAACAAACACAATGTTCGAGCATAGGGTTGCTCATGAGTGTACTTGGTACCAGAGCGACTTCGTGGTCGTATCATCAGACCTGCGGCCGTATGTCTTGGACACTCGGGTGAAGAGAGGAGCAGAGCTGTCAACTGATCACCACCTGGTGGTGAGTTGGATCAAGTGGCCGGGGAGGCTGCCGGACAGACCCGGTAAACCCAAACGTGTAGTGAGGTCCTCTGTCCATGAGGTCTTCAACTCCCACCTCCGGAGGAACTTCTCACGCATCCTGGGGGAGGAGGCTGGGGACATGGAGTGGGCCATGTTCAAAGCCTCCATTGCAGAGGCGG
The DNA here is from genome assembly GCF_963514075.1 of Conger conger. Taxonomy (NCBI): domain Eukaryota; kingdom Metazoa; phylum Chordata; class Actinopteri; order Anguilliformes; family Congridae; genus Conger; species Conger conger. The sequence goes on along the minus strand of NC_083776.1, from coordinate 24,914,675 downwards.
CAAGCAGGAGCTGTGGCCAGAAGGTCATCGGTGCCTGTCAGGGCGGCAACCCAAGAGGCCGTCAAACTGAAGAAGGAGGCCTTTCGGGTTTGGCTGGCCCGGGGGTCCCCTGAAGCAGCAGACAGGTACCAGACGGGTACCAGGGTGGCCAGAAGGGCTGCGGCTTTGGCAGTCGCTGAAGCAAAAACCTGGGTATGGGAGGAGTTCGGGGAGGCTTTCGGTTGGCCTCGAGGAAGTTCTGGCAGGACATAAATGAATGCCTTTAACCCTGTTCCTGGAGAGCCACCGGGTATCCAGAACCAGAACTGTTGACATTTGCTGCTGGTCAGCACCCAACTGAAGCACTAGATCAGTTCCTTGGGTCTGAATTGGTTGCTGATCTGAAGGTAAAAACCAATCAGAAGAAAATTGGCCCAAGGCCCACCTACAGTTACACCAAGTCCCACCAAGAATTTCAACCCATACAGAAATGTGAGCTGGTCTTGTTCCTGCAGTCCTTCCAATTAATTGAGTTTGAGCAGGCCATGGGGTAGGGGAAGTAGGGCAGGGATAATCAAATCACGCTCCCCAAGGGTTGAGAACTGCTGGTTTTCCACCCTCCCTTTAACTGGGAGTCAGGTGTGAAGACAGTCTGGCCAATCAGCAGCACTAATTGATCAGTTAATTGCCTGGGAGAAAAGTAAACCATGGCTGGATTTGAATCTGAGAGCTAGTTTTGACGATCCCTGAAGCAGTGTCTAAATTAAGGTATATGATTAGGGAGTGCTACAGTATGCACACTCTCAGAAATTAAGTGGAGGTACATTTTCGTTCTTCAAGGATCCAAGCTCCCAAATCTAACCTGACAGTACAGTAATGTTCTCTTCATGTACAAATTACTATGTTTTCCAAGCAAAAAAGGTACTAATTAATTATTTATTGCTGCCCCCCCCCCCAAGCATTTGTGTACCTTTATCTGCACAGTACATTTCAGTATGGAGAAGAGAGAATAGTAGAGAGAGAAATGTTGAGCAATAAGGTGTAGTATATCAGGTATGGAGTTTCAAATTAAACTAGTGTAGTGTATCAGGTATAAAGTGTAGGGCGGTGGGTGTAGAGTAGGGACAGGAATGTAGTATACGTGTATAAAGTAACGGGAGAGGAGAAGAGAGGAGAGGAAAGGTTGAGGGCTCTTTCCAATTGCTCATTTCTACCTACTCATTTCCTTTTCTCTGCCTTCTTTGCTTGTTCCTAGCTCCACCCATTGGAGATAGCAAGGAAATGAAAGTTCCGCAAAGGATGTGCTTATATTCCTTTGCTCAAGTATTCTTCAGGAGCTTCCTAGCTCCTCCTTCAAGGAATATTTAATGGGTTTGAATGTCCTTAAAGTTAGCAGACCTCATTCGATTTCCGGGTTAGTCAAGGAACAGGGAGACAAGGAATGATAAAATAAACTATTCAAATGAGCCCAGAGTGTTGAACCAGAGTGTTGAAAGAGAGGTATTAGCTTACATTGGAGGTGCAGTGGAGTGCATATATATACATGGGGTGCTAGGTGTGTAATGTGAGGTGTAAGATATTAGACTTTGCATGTAAGGGGTGTCGTTTCAGGTGCAGGGTTTGATGAAAGGGTGGAGAAGGTGAGGGGGAAAGAGATGTCGGATGGAGGGAGAGATGTCGGATGTTGGAGCTCAACTTCAGCTGCAGTCACAACGGCTCAATACAGCAGCTGATAGACACGGGAAACTGAGTGTTAATGATGACTGACAGTCTGAACCGCTTCTCAGCATGGGAAGACGCATGATGCGTGCACACACACACACACACACACATGCACACACACACGCACGCACGCACACACTCACACACACACACACACGCTCCAAAAGGGCTGACATTGGCAAACCCAGTCTTCACTCCTCGCCATCTCTCTCCACAGAGTGAGTCGATCTGGCCTCTTCTCTGACACTGACGCATCTCAAAGTCACTGGACACCCAAGCCCCCCTCCCGCCTCCACTGGAGCTGTAATTAAAGTATATGTTTCCACACACACCGGGGTATCGGGTGGCTGTGGGGAGATCCGATACCCGGACTCCGGTTCTACAGCACCAGCCCCCATTAGCAGGTATGAATTATACATTCAGTACCGCTGCACAGCCACGGGGAGGAGAGAGACAGGTGGACCAGAGACCATGGGGAGAGAGACAGAGGGAGAGAGGGAGAGAGCGAGAAATGAGAGAGAGAGAAAGTGAGAGAGAGAGATGGGGAGAGAAACAGAGGGAGAGAGTGAGAGTGCAAGAAATTAAGAGAGGGAGAAAGAGAGAGAGAGAGAGATGGGGAGAGAGGGAAAAAGAGAGAGAGTAAAAGAGAGAGAGATGGGGAAAGTGAAAGGGAGAAAGAGAGAGATGGGAGAGAGAATGAAAGAGAGAGAGATGGGGACAGAGAGAGAGAGACAGGGAGAGAGAGAGAGAGATGGGGAGAGGACATGAGAGAGTTGGTAACCTTGGTGCAGTCTTTCAGCGATGATGTCATTGTGGTGTGTTACAGGGGTAAAAAGCAGAACTGCAGAGAGTCACAATATATCTGACTCTTATTCCTAAGAGCTCAAAGATTGTTGATTGCAGTAATGCAACAGACTGACAGATTAAAAGTATCAGAGTAAGCCTCCAGTACATTCACTCTTCAGGGAGGCCTATGTTTTCTATGTTACCTATGGTATCATTGGCACAACTTGCTGAACTTTAACCCTATCCTATTTCACTCATCCTGCCCGGTCTACTCTAAGCTTATCCATTTTCTTTCTGTTTTGTCTAACACAGTCTTCTTGCTCCTGTTTTCTGAGAATGAATGCACGTCAGACGAGGATATTGAATGTGTACGCTCCAGTGCTTCTCCTGCCTTTTATAAACCCATATTTTATCTGCACCATAATCAAAGTGAGGTCAAAGGTCTTCTAACCATCTCTGAGCCAATGGTGTGGCGGGGAAGGCTTTCAGTCTGCACAGGCAGGGCTGGCTGTCCCATCCTATCCGATCAATGGGGAGGGTAACGATGATGACAGCCAATACTCTTCATCTGTGATTACAGGACATCTCCATCTCTGGGTCTTGCCGCTGCGAGACTCTCCGGAAACTTCCAGGATTGATCGCTTTTTTAAAAGTCAACATAGAGTTGGAGAAAATGAGAATTAAATTATTGCTCTCTCTCTTGCTTTCTCTTCCTTATGACGGCAATAAGAGAATAAGAATAACTTCACTGATGAATTGACCTGTTGCGTTTGATTTTGCAATATCGGTGACTGAAAGGCACTTCTGGATAGCAGCAGTAATGGCAATGTCGTGTTGGATGCCAGATGGAAAGGGAAGCCATGTCTCAGTATTTCTGTAAAACTTCCCTGGCATTGTGAGAATGTTCTACTCAATGCTATATAATTTTGTTAAATTAGTAACAGTCACCAATGAAAACTATTGAAAGGTGACAATTTTATTTATTCATTAATTCATTAATTCATTATCCTAACCCGCTTATCCTGAACAGGGTCACAGGGGGGCTGGAGCCTGTCCCAGCATACATTGGGCGAAAAGCAGGAATTCATCGCAGGGCACACGCACCATTCACTCACACACTCATACCCATGGGCAATTTAGACTCTCCAATCTGCCTAACCTGCATGTCTTTAGACTGTGGGAGGAAACCGGAGTACCCGGAGGAAACCCACACAAACACGGGGAGAACATGCACTCAGAGAGGCCCCGGCCGACGGGGATTCTAACCCAGGACCTCCTTGCTGTGAGGCGGTAGTGCTACCCACTGCACCATCCGTGCCGCCACAATTTTATTTATTTAATGTTTTTCTCAGAGCCAAGTAGATAAACTTTGAAGAATAATTTAACTGTATAAAAATTGTATAACCCAACTGTATGACCCAAGGTTGTCACAAGGTTTCAGAAAAACAAAGAACATACATCAATACAAAACCCCAATAAATATGAAGCACGCTTACTGTACACTTTGTTAAAAATACACACATTTACAATTTGTAAATAAGAATCCTGGGGGATAAGGAGGTAATACAAGCACCTTTAACAAGTATCATCTGCCTATATTTAGAATATGGAAACACCTGCTCTCAGACTCAGTTTCTTTTGTAATCTGTTAACAGAACCAATCAATTCTGGGAGTTTCATTTTACCGTTTCCTTAGGTTACCTTCTTCAAAGAAACCAATGAGGTAAGAATTATATATTCATCTAAATCTGCACTGTTCCCAAAAGAGGAAGAAATGCATCATTTAAAGTAGCTTTGTGGGATTGTTATTACGGTAAAAGGAAGGGAAGAGACTGGGAAGGCCCTGGAGAGCCACAACTTCTGCAAGTGTTTGTTTTCACCCTAAAAGCAGCACCCAATTAACCAGGTGAAGTTAGTTAATGTCATCAGCTGCTTTGGGGGCGACATGGCTCAGGCAGTAAGAGCAGTCGTCTGGCAGTCGGAGGGTTGCCGGTTCGATCCCCCGCCCGGGCTGTGTCGAAGTGTCCCTGAGCAAGACACCTAACCCCCAAATGCTCCTGACGAGCTGGTCGGGGCCTTGCATGGCAGCCAATCGCCGTCGGTGTGTGAGTGTGTGTATGAATGGGTGAATGGAGAAGCATCAATTGTACAGCGCTTTGGATAAAGGCGCTATATAAATGCCTGCCATTTACCATTAACCATTTAGCTGATCGAGTGCGGAGTAGAGCTCTCCAGGACCAGGATTGTAGACCCCTGGGATAAGGTGCGGATCTCCACCGTGACATTGCAGGTGTTGATACACACACAAGCTTACGGAACAGTTCACCCATGTGAGAATTATGAATGATCACTTGAACAAGGACTGACTTTTACAAAACAAGCACATCTGAAGCAAGCGCTAGCGTCGGCAGACTGAGATCAGCCGGCTCCAGGTTGTGACAGTCTGTCTGTTGTGTTCGGACGGCCTGTTGTAGGCATGGGGACAGGGGAGTATTTCTGTTTAAATACTGATGTCATTCCAGTGATTTATGGTCCAAAGCAGACAGGAGGACGGGCACCGATAGCACCCGTGTGTATAAGTAGATCCATTTCCAGAAACAATATATTTTAGTGCAGGATTAAAGAATAAGTGGATGCACACCGCTAAGGCAATCAGCCCTAAAAGGAAAAAATAACCAAGCTAAGCAAAATACTTGACTTTCCACTTCTTATTAATCTCAGATCTGTAAAAACATATCCGTACAATAAAGATCTGAGAGCAAAAAAACAAGTTCAAAACAAAAAATCTGAAAACAGTACTGAACCAGTCTCAGATTCCGATCCAGCACACTCTGAATAAGGAGACAGACTCTCCTCGGTAGGCCCTGGAGTTAGACCTTTTATAGAGCCCAGTCATTGGAATCAGCTGCTCTGATTGGCAATGCACTACAGCTGCTACGAGCCTACCCTGTCCAAGGTCCTGCTGCTCCCCCAGACCACCAAAACACCTGGGTCCTGAATGAACAGCACACCAGATATAGGAGCAGAGACAGAGATAGAGATAGACAGATAGAGATAGAGAGAGAGAGAGAGAGACCTTTGACCTTTGAGTGCCCTTTATTTTATTTAGTTACTTTATTAACTAAAATGGAGACATACAATTCTTGTTACCCAAACTCTTCAAACATAAAAATACACAACCCCCCCCCCCATTCCACATATAAAATAACCCCCTCCCCCAAAAAAGTAAAAAACACAACAAAAATAGATAAATAACATAAAGAGAGATGCTTTCGATACAGTATACATATTTTCCAATTCCTCCAATTTGACTAGGTTCATCTTTAGTGCTAGTTATCTGTATCGTGTGCGGAGCGATCAGTGGGTTACAGTAGGTGTACATACCGAACATACCTGAAGTTCATAACAACTGCTCAACTTCAAGTGCACATATATGTAATACTTAATAGCACTTTGTGATACTAATTTTTTTTTTTTTTTTTTTTTTTTTAAGAAAGTGCACATTGTTTTGCGCTAATCTCAGTGCACTTAGATTCGCTGCTTTCTGTGGGAATGTCAGCTGCAGAAATAGTGGATCGTCTCGGGGGAGACCTCATCGCGCTCCTCTCAAAATAAAGAAGGGCTAAAGAGACTGTAACCATGGGAACAACACTTAGAGAAAACAAATAGTGAGCGGTGGAGGTGGGGGACGGTGAAGGCAGGGGGCAGGCAGGCGTGAAGGCCGTGACAGGTGAGTGTCATCTCCCCGCGGTCTCGCAGCCAGGGAGGTGCCGAGTTAACGAGACGCTGCCTCGCTCGCCCCTCTGCTGCCGCCCCGCTGGGAACACGCTCATCTCCGTTTCTAGGGTAACTACTTGCAGCTTGCGCTTCCTGGAGAGGCTTGCATAAGCACTACCGTGTGCGCCCTGCTGATGTGAAAACTTCCAGGAGTTCTTCTTCTTTGGTGCATTGATTGAATGAGCAATGAGCCTGCCTGGATGGAGGGTTAGCCAAGGGTAAGAGCTCAAGCGAGGCTGAATTATGGCTGCAGCGGTTGATGACCTCACCTGTTTATGCTTCATGTTTTACATGAAGACAGATACTGTAGGGAACTCAGACAACTCCAGGAACTCCAACTCTAAGACTAGAGAGTGGTAGTATTTGTGTGAGGAGGTGGTGGGGAATGGTCAGTTCATTGGCCTGGGGTAATGAAGGGACAGAGGAAGAGGATAATTGGTCTGCAGGCCCGTCTACGCCTCAATGAGACTTCTGACTGATGCAGTCATAATGTGTAGATAGTGTGTGTGTGTGTGTGTGTGTGTGTGTGTGTGTTTGAGAGTGATGTGTGTGTATGTATGTGAATGCATGTGTCATTCATTTGGCCTTCGAAACAAGGTTTGCTCAGCAACACAAAGAACTCTGTATTAAGTAATTTTTATTAAGCTAGAATGACTCTCATGCTCTCTGTACAGCACAGTATTCATATATCACAGGTCCACATTTTGGAATATACTGAAAAAACAAAGAAATAAGAACAACAATTTTTAAGCAAAAACATATCCATATTGAATGGGGTTCCCCTTTATAAATACAGATGAACATGCTTTAATGATGCTACACTGAAATACACTATTGGCATTGTCACATTTCACATTAACATGACCATGGAGGTCAGGGAATGTGTCTGTTGTCTCAGGTGTGTAGGGGTACAGTGTGGACCCTCACCCCCAGTAACACGGATTTCCTGTTTGGTCAGAACTTCACAACAGGATGAATCCTTGTTACTGATGGCGGAAGGTCCAAATGGTCTCACAACACAGCCTCTGAAAACAATGTGGGCTCGTCCACCTTCAGAAAGAGACAAAGACGATAATACATGTCACAAATTATTCACATAACCGCCATATAATTTACTTGACATTAGATTAATGGCATTTGGCAGACGCTCTTATCCAGAGCAACGTACAGTTGATTCAACTAAGCAGGAGACAATCCTCCTCTGGAGCAATGCAGGATTAAGGGCCTTGCTCAAGGGCCCAACACAGGCCCCAGTACTTACAGACACTGGGCACAGGCAGCCTCTCTAAGTAATTTCAACAAGACATGTAGAATATAAACCATAAAACAATATGCAGTCAGTTAATTGTAATGTAGCATGCAGGTTGGCATCTTGCTGCTAATGCGACTATATAGCCTACGCTTTATGCTGTGGTCATATTCAGACTATGCGTCTCTTCCACACACATACAGTGTATCTATTTGGTTGTGTCGTTCCACTGAAGATCAATAACGATACTCTGTGTTGAGTTATTTCCCTAACTCTACTTATTGTAGTGCATGACAACAACACCCTCCACACCACTCTCATTACACCTACTCCTCCCCTCAAAAAAAGAAAGTCAATGAAGCAATCTCTTCTTCTTTTTCCTGTTTTTCTTTATGACCTTAGAGTCTCTCTCACACACACACACACACACACACGCACACGCACACACATACACACGCACTGTGTTGAGGGAAAGGAAACTTAAATCAGCTATTATCATGAATTATTCACTTTCCCCTATTAATAATTAATTAATTGGGCCCGCTTAAGAAAGAGATTAGGCCTCTAAGAGAACAGAAGAAAACAGAGGTGAGAAGTAAGGAAAGATGACCCTGAATCGAGAAGGCATGGATGTGTGAGAGAGGGAGAAAGAGAGGGAGAGGGAGAGAGAGAGAGAGGGAGAGAGAGAGAGAAGGAGAGGGGGAGATCATTACCTACTCCCTCCCTCACCATCTCTCCCTGCTGTACTCAGACAGTGTGTATCGGGTTCCAAAGACACTGATTGCTAATTGCCTGCTAATTACAGAGGTTCTCCTATATTGTTCATTTCACTGAATCGCTACATCTTTTGGCCTGGCTGCTGGAAACTGAGACGTACAGGACTACGCTCGACAACTGTAGCATGTTTCAGTCACACCACGCTCTCTGAACTCTACACACTCCTTTAACCCATTGAAGAGTAGGATTTTATCCGGAACGATTGTTTTTCTAAATTCAGTCAGTCTTCTATAATCCTGTTGCTTAAATGACCTGTTAATGACCTGTTACATCAGCATTAGAATGTTGAATGACGAACATTCTAATCACACTTAAAAAAAAATCTTACACATTAAAGGGGTTAATGACAGGTAATTGGTTAAATTGTTTAGAGCACACTTACCTCTGTGCAAGTGGGGCTGTGTGCCCATGTGTGCGTCCGTGTCCCGGTGTGCGTTGTCTGACTGACAGACTTTCCCAGATGCTCTGCTCTGCTGTGGTGAGAATCCCTGTAATGGAGGAACAGCAGGGTTGAGCCTGGCCTTGACCAGACGGTCCCTCCCAATCAGGAGAACTCTGAACACTGCTTATCTCTGTCATTAATGGCACATCTTGGACCCACTGATAAGTGTCAAACTCTCAAGGTGCTGACAATAAACCCTCTGGAGTAGCTGATGTCACTCTTCTATGATAACACATAGAAGAGGTGAGCAGGGGACAAAGTACAGGAACATTGTACACGACACCCTAACAAGCCTATTCTGGTATGAACGTAGTATTATTATTCATAACTGTAAAGGTCCATGTCTTCACCATGTGGCTAAGCATTGCGCTATCCTAATGAGCCAGCATTTGCATGTTTGACTGACGACACGTAACCCCACCAAATACACTTTTTTCAGCTCATTCACAAGTTCACAAACATTCTCTCATATACAAGTGTTGCAAGGAATAACAGAAATGACACAAAACGCTACATTAAATAATACAATCAACATAAATGACAGCACATGAAATATTTTCAGCATCAGATCTTGGTTCTTGATTGAACTTAGAAACTCACTCTAAACTCATAAACTCACACTAAATGTATTAGAAAGTATTCAATTCGTGAAATGCCAAATGCCCTCAACCATGCATTCCATGGATCCACAACCAGAGACGCCTCTCAATCAAATATCCAAACTTACCAGTGTAGGATTTAGAGGTAATCATACAATATAGACAAAACCAAGAGAAACTTCTATGGAAAACAGAGCACAAAATATTAGCATGTTTTTAGTTCCTGTTTGTCTGACAAGGGAAATTTTTTGAAATAAGATTTTAAGTCTCAATATTAGACTTGATGAGATAAGTTCTATTTTTGTTATTTTGCAGTGTACCGATACGAGAGCAGCTGGATTACATTCACACACAGGACAAAATGCAAAGTACTCATTACAATTTGAATACACTTTACAAACACAAATTACTGTGTAAGAAGCGCAAACCGTAATACCCTGAAGCTGAATGATACAACAAAACATTGTCGGTGGTTAGCAGCCTCAAATAATTTTACCAGACTTCTGTGAGAGCAGAACCCAGGTGGACCGGGTGAACATCTGGGACGTGTCTAGAGAAGGCGCTCTGAAGTTGGCACCCTTCCTAAGTGCACCGAGACCTGTATCTCTCAAAGTTACTGCACTTTGCATTGCTGAGCGGGGCAGGTACAAAAGGCAAAGGGATATTTGCATGTGTTCGGCACAGTCTATAGGAGACTTGTGCACCTTGTACCCACTGAGCGAAGTGTGGGACTATTATGAAATGGTGAGATACTTCAACATTGAGTCATATCTGTTGATAAAAAAAGAAGATACATGTTTGCTCTTATCTGTACCTGTATGCCCAGAGTTACTATATCTCTATGTAGCCTTTACTATATCCATCACACTGGTTAATCCTGTTATACTTTGTGAAAAATGTTTGATGTCTCATGCTGAGTGCCACCCCTTGTTCTCTCTCTCTCTCTCTCTCTCTCTCTCTCTCTCTCTCTCTCTCTCTCTCATTTCTGACCCTTCAATCTGTCTCTCTCCTTTCAGACTCTTTTATCCCTACCCCACTACCCCTCCTTTCTCTGCCCCATGCTCCCTTTTTCCTCCCCTCTCCTCCCTCCTCCCCTCCCTCCACCGTGATATTCCCAGTGGTCAGCGCCCTGCCGGGGGAATTGTGGTTAGTTTGTTTCCATGAAGGATTAAACGCAATGACAAACTCGGGCAGAAGGGTTCAGAAAACATTCCATTCATCCGCCATCGCAGGGGACACGTTTCTGGGCTCCACTCGTCATGCCTGGCTGAGGGTGTGTTGCCATGGCTACCCAGTCGACCGCTAAGGGTCACGCACCTGCGGCCTCTGCAGCTATGTGAGATATGAACACTGGGTCACTGCCACAGTCACACTCTCATTTCTGGGGCAGCCTGCCAGAATCAACACTCCTCTATCACTGGTGCCGTTACTGCACTGTCCCTGCCCTCCAGCTCTTCAGCAGTGTGCCCTGAGGCTCACGTCATCCATGAACCTGAACCCTTTCAGGTGCGAGATCGCATACGCTCAGTGAGCACTTTATTAGGTAGACCTGTACACCAGATCTTCAGCAGTGTCTTAAGGCTCACTCCATTCATAATGTTTAACCCTTTCAGGTGTGAGATCACACGCTCAGTGAGCACTTTATTAGGTAGACCTGTACACCACCTTGTTAATGCAAATATTTAATCAGCCAATCATGTGGCAGCAACTTAATGCCTGAAAGCATGCAGACGTGGTCAAGAGGTTCATCTGTTGCTCAGACCAAATGTCAGAATGGGGAAGAAATGTGACTTTGACTGTGGAATGGTTGTTGGTGCCAGACGGGGTGGTTTGAGTATCTCAGAAACTGCTGATCTCCTGTGATTTTCATACATAGTCTCTAGAGTTTGCAGACAATGGTGCGGAAAACAAAAAACATCTAGTGTGCAGCAGTTCTGCGGGCAGAAATGCATTGTAAATGACCAGAGGAGAAGAGCCAGACTGGTCAAAGCTGACAGGAAGGTGACAGTAACACAAATAATCTCACATTACAACAGTGATATGCAGAAGATCATCCCTGAACACACCACATGTCAAACCTCTAGGTGGATAGGCTACTTCACACCTACATAAACACTACCTGAAACCTGACATAAACATACAAAACACGGATTAGGGACTGATTTCTAGGAACATGTAATTTAATGGTTACACCAACTTCCCAGTTATGGGTAAACTGTAAAATTGGGTTAAAACAGATGGTCTCCTCTAATTAGTTGGAAATGGGAACCACATAATCCACTTCATTTACATGCCTGAATTGCTTCCAGATTAGCACTAATAAGTGTCGACATTGTAGCGTTTAACCATGTTCATTAAAACATGGTTAAAAGCAGGTTTACTCCTATTACCGATACATAATGTAACTGTAAACCATTAACCAGTAGCAGTTCCAGTGTGGTTCTCATAATGAAACTGATAGTTCCAGTAACAAGTACTTGGTTACAGTTAACTACTTGTCAGGGATTGCATCAGCCTGGTTAGCTCTTGAAGGGAAGTTACCATTTGTGAGATTGAATTCCTGCAATGTGATTGGTGCCAATAGAAACTTGATATCCCAAACTAACCCAGAAGTAAGTGTTTTCTTAGTGATCTACAGTATACTGAGAAGAATGGAATGCATCACAGAAAATAGTATTTGTTTCAGACTCTTTTTTTTAACTTTTTCTGCATTTGACTAAGATTGCCTGGTGTATTGGAACAAATTAAATAAGTATAAATCCCGCCCTTCACAGAAAAGTGAACACAGGTCTGCAGTAAGGTAACCTAAAACAAAAACACCTAGCTTCAATCTAAGCGTTCTATATTCGCAATGCTGCTATTATCTATCTAGCAATTATCAAACTGATTATATTATGCGTACACCTCCCTGATATAGTTTCAATTGTTCCAACATAGATGGTTTGACCATGTGATAGCTAGTTAGGTCATCTAATAAGCACAGTTTGGCTGGGTTTTGGAGCACTTCATTGTTCAAATAATTACTGAAGGCAATTAAAAAGGCCTGGCAGGTGCTTGCTGTCAGTGTCTGAAACTGTGATTCCCCGTCCTGCAGTCCCCAAGGTAAACCCTGCCAAGGCCCCTGCCTAATAAGGTAGAGAGCCCAGTACATGCAAACTGTAATTGTATTTGAAATCAATCAATCATGCCGGCTATTGACCTCTGATTGGATTTGGAAGGCATGTCAGTACGGCTTTAATTTTAGTTCCCCTCCAATGAAGCGGGATGAGAGTCTTTATTGTTTGGGACGGATGGACTCAGAGTTCCTTTGACGCAATGCCAGGAGAGATGGATGCGTACAGTGGATATCGTGTCTGTCTATGAGTCTTAGAGCTAGTCATCTCATCTTTTAAAAATGACCCTGATGGGACCTGAAAGGCATGCCACAGGACAGGCCTTCCAGTCGGCCCTGTGGGATCGTTTGTTCCCTCGATGCGAGTTTGAATCCCTGGGCTTTTATTTTGATACATTGCTAGATACAGCGATTGAGTTTAAAACAGCATAGCAACTGCTATGTCTGTTGTTTAGACCTCTATAATATGACAGAGGTTTCCAGCATTAAACACTACATGTTTTCTCCCTTTAGTCTAGAAATCAATGCATTCTGAAATACATAAAGGGCATCCACAGACACAACAGGCAATTAGCAAAATGTTGTTATTTTGCGAAGCTAATCCTCAATCCACTCTCTTTGACAAAGAAATCTGCAACTGAAAATAAAGGCAGCCATTGCAGGCAGCCATTCGTCTGTTCTCATACACATTGTTAAAGGTGATATCATTTACATTTTACATTTACATTTTAGTCATTTGGCAGACGCTTTTAATCCAAAGCAACTTACAAGTGCATAGGTTCTTCCACAAGTCAAAGCATCACATCCATAACTAGGAAAATACATAGGAAGTGCTGTTTTAAACATATAGTAATCATAAGTGCAATTTCTTTTTTATAGGATAGGTATATCAGGAAGGGGGCGGGGGAAATCAGGAGGGAGGACTAAGGTAGAGTTTGAAAAGGTGTGTTTTTAGTCTGCATCGAAATAGGGGGAGGGATTCTGCTGTCCTGACAGTGGTAGGCAAGTCATTCCACCACTGAGGAACCAGAACGGAAAACAGGCGTGAACGTGCAGCTCGACCGCCAGGTGCACGTAGAGAGGGAACCGTAAGGCGACCAGAGCTGGCAGACCGGAGTGGTCTAGCTGGGCAGTAGGGAGTAATCAAGGATTGTATGTAAGGTGGGGTAGTCCCCTTAGCAGCCTGAAATGCCAACACTAGGGCCTTGAATTGGATGCGTGCAGCGATAGGAAGCCAGTGGAGGCCAATGAGAAGCGTGGTGACATGAGCCGACCTGGGCTGACTGGTGATCAGGCGGGCTGCAGCATTCTGAGTGAACTTAAAGGCTGTTAAACGTGATCCGCTTTCCCTGTGCCACAGGGCCGAGGGGTCACAGGCATCTGCCCCTCTCGTTTAAATAATAAAAGTGTTCGTACTTTGCCATTTGGAAACCATGGAGAATGATCAAATCTCACACAAACACTCACTGATAAATTAATATTAATGCACAACCTCAAGTAACGGCATCAATTACTGGAGATATATACGGTACTGCAGTTATCTTGAAACGTGTATTACTGATAGAGATGGATCAATAACCTAAAGACAGGAGAAACGAGAGAAGAGATGAGAAACAGGAGAAGAGAAGACCAGAAACAGGTGAGAGGAGAGGGAAAAACAGGAGAGGACATATGAGGAGAATGGAGAAGATGAAGGAGAAGTAAAGAGAGGAGGAGAGATGGGAGGACAGGAAAGGGAGGAGAATAAGTTGTTCTCGTAAAAAATTGTTTCAGTGGCGTGTTGCAGTGACAAGTACCGACTGTGGGGGTTCAATCCCCGGTGTAGCCACGATAAGATGCGCACGACAGTCGGGCCCTTGAGCAAGGCCCTTAACCCTGCATTGCTCCAGGGGGAAATGTCCCCTGCTTAGTCTAATCAGCTGTAAGTCAGTTTGGATAAAAGCATTGGCTAAATAATAAATGATAAATTATAATTATAGACTGAGTAAGAAGAAAACACAAGCACAGACCTGCCACCTGTAAAAAGGTCTCACTCATTAACATTATCTTCCTCAACTTCCTCCTCTCCTCTTCTTCCATCTTCTTCTTTTCTGAAATCCTTCACTTTAATCTTTCTCTCCCCCCCCCCCCCCCCCCCACACACACACACACATTTCCTCTTGTCCCCTTTTGCCCTGTAGCCTTCCCCCTCTGCCATCAGAGGGACCCCCAGTGCTCCCCATCGCTCCCCGCCAGTCCCGATTATAGCTGCACATTATTCCATTACAGCCAAACAGCTTTGACACCCAGTGACTAACCGTTCCTATAGATAATATCATAAAGAGGCCGCTCGATACAAATTGGATCGGGATAACTCATTTAACCAGACCGTACATATTTCTTATGTGCAACATGAAGCGCTGGAAAAATGAAATCAATAGAAATGTTTCTTGTTAATGAAGATGTACCGGCCTGCCTTTTGCAACATGCAGCTAGGCCGCAGGACGTTGTTCGGCCTTTAATAAATCTCCCTCCCACCGGTGCGGTCAACCAAGTGGTCAACACACCAGCAGAACCAGACACGGTCCTCACTCAGATATCTCACCCTTTTGTGTCTGTATGCATGAGTGGCCTTCTTTTCCAATTCCTGTTCAATTCCTTATTGTCTTAAACATTGTGTTAAACTATTTGTTTTTGCAGATTTGATTATATATCATTTTGTAGAAAAACATCTTGAATGGAACTGCCCCCACGTGGTGTACCGCAGACTAATTGGGCCAGAAGGATGGGAGAGAGAAGGCCTGTGTGTGTTTGAGGTCTGGGCTTGGTGCAAGCGGATCCAGAGTAAGGCAGTGAGACTCTTGGTAATATAAAAAAACATTAGACAGGAAGACATACTGCACATTGTCATAAAATCATCAATCATGAGAGGTAATCATAAAAGGTTATCATAAGAGCCTGTATTACATGAAAAACACCATAGTGTTTCTGTAAATGCGTGAGTGGTCCAACAAAAATTCATTTTTATACAGTAAAGCAAACAATATCACATAGAGGGGCAGCATACTGAATCATCTTGAACGAAAGTAAACAGTATAACATATTTCAGCTCAATCATTAATCAACTACTCAATTATGTATCTAATCATTTAATCTAATTAACGATCAACCAATCAAGTTCTTATATAATTGTCCACCTCACCAGGCTGCACTGTTAAGTGTGGGAGATGTTGTTGAGGAGTGTGTACAGCATATTGCTTATGTGTGTGACTCAGTTTCAGCGGTCTGGAGTATGCGTGTGTGTGTGTGTGTGTGTGTGTGTGTGCACACACGTAGGCCCTGTGCATATGCAGGGGTGTGATGAATAGTCACGTCTGAATGCCTCCCCAAAAATACCCGCCTGCTGTGCTCCTGCCTGGCTTCTGTTTCACTATTGACTGGACTGAATATCTCATCAGCCATCCCCTGTATGGAAATCAATCTGGAGCAGGGAGAGAGAGAGAGAGAGAGAGAGAGAGAGATAGATGGACCTGAGGCCTGTCCATCACGCACAGAGAGAGGGAGGGAGAGCAAGAGGGAGAGAATGAAAAAAGAAAGAAAGTATATGGATATGGATGGAGAAAAATGTATCTGCCATCTTATGGGTGGAAAATATAGAGAAATCGAGAGAGCTGGGACAGGTATGAGGGAAAGAAAAGAAAAATATCCAGAGAAGGAGAAAGAGAGAGAGAGAGAGAGAGAGAGAGAGAGGGAAGGGGAGAGGGGGTGCGACCACAGGCCAGTGACAAAGTGGCACTGGTCAGCTCCAGCTCACATACATCACTGCTGCTGTCACAGTGGCAGGGGCCATCGATCGGCTGTCACGCTGATCACATTACGGCCTTATGAGATTACATTCGCATTTTTAATTCCCCTCTTGAAAAAGTTGAATAAATAAAACGAATGTGTGATTGACTGGTGGGTGATATCGGAGGAGGCTCTGAGAATGCAGAGATGCTTCAGACGGACACGGGGGGCGGCGGGGGGAGGGGGGGGGCGGATGTGGGTCAGTTACCCATAGTATACGCACCCAGAGAGTGCTGATGCGTGTAATATACACACCTCACACCAATCATTCACAGACCATCCTTTTTATGCTCCTGATAGTCTAGGGACTCGAGAGAAAGAAGCGCGATATTTTCTGAGATAATGAGAAAAATCCACATTTACTCTATTCACCATTGGGTTGCATACTATATTGACTGCTTGTAAACCTTGACCTTGGATAAAACATTTTCCCCCAGAAAGACATTCCTCCCTTGACTTTCAGTCTCTGTAATCAGTTAAATTGTTCTCGTCGATTGATTATCTAATCAATACAGTAAACTTGAGCGGAGCTCCATGTTCTTTCAGTGGACCCATGGACTCAGCTGATAACATTTTCCAAGGGTCCTTATTTCTCCACTACGAATATGTTTCTGACAGTAATGCAAGTCAAGCACTGCGTATAACCTTTTAAAATACATTTCCTAAACACTGTGTCATTCATGTCTGACATTTGAATCACTAGTGTTGCCTTTTGGTTTTCCGGCCTTGTTTTGATACTGTAGGTTGGACTGGTGGCCACTGGGACTGCAGTTGAGGCCCAGCTGAAGCTGTCCTTGAACTTATCAGAATTGGGGGAGAACACCTTTCGACGCCTGTATCCGTTATTGACAACCATGATACCTACACGACGACTAGTATTAAGCAAATGTCTGTTTTTAACTTCCAAACAGCAGTAAAAAGTAATCTAATGTAGCTGACTAATGACAGGTGGCTATCAATCAGATGCAGCTCTCTGAAGCTAATGGGAGTTAACGGTGTTAATCCTGCGGAACGCCGTTAACCTGATTTCCATCAGCATGCTGCCGATCCCTCTGCTATGTGTGACCATATTGATTAATTGGGCGATTGAAGACAGATGCCTGTAAAGTGATGCTGTACACTTGTTTGCTTCAAAGGTGCAAGCTTTACAGTATAGTTGATGCAGGTGGCTGGATAAACTTCAAAATAAAAGCTCTTAAATGTTTTAATTTACTTTGCGGGCACCATCATTTTTCATACGTTTTTAACAGCATTGATAGTTCTATGTCTTGTGTTTAGAGTGTGAGAAGCATCAATATATACAATAATATATTTGCCCTTCTCAAATGAAGGTGCTGATCTGCAATCTTTATGTTTTTATTTTAACATAAAGCTTGTTCAGCTGCAAGTTTTTTTGCTTACTACTGGCGCCCTTATTTTTTATTTACCCTCCTGAAACCTGGCAAAAAAAAGTATGTTGCAGGGAAATAATTTCAAAATATTATTTATTTTATTTTTATTAACCGTCTCTTGCAGTAACTCATGTCCCCTACAGGGGATAAAATCGAATTGTGGCGTCTTCGAAAGGATATGCCCTCCAAAAGCCTGTGCATGGCTCTGACTGTACAAGCATGCCCCACCGTAGCTTCCTGTCCATTCGCTTTAAACGATGTCAAACAACTGTCAGATCTTTCCTTCACTGCCACAGGGCTTACTGAGAGATACGCACACATCAGAAAGAGAGTGTAAAATTTACGATCAGCAACCGTCCTATGGCCCCAATACCTAGACAGCCTCGACTGACAGTATGATTTAGCCCTTAACACGGACCTGGGGGATATTTCATAAAACAGGATTACTGAGTTACTGTAGCAGGATAACTGCGCTGAGTAAAACTTTTTACTTTTTTAACTTCAGTACATGCTCCAGATTTAGGAGGGTTCCGGGTTTTATTCATAGCAGTTGTCTGACTAACTTGTTAATCCTGTTTGGTGAAACAGGGTCCTGTCGGGCTTTGAAATGAAAGGTTACCATTTGTATTTCATTTGCTAGACCCCTCCAACCACCATGGTGACCCCTTGCTTTCCTGAAGGCCGGGGGTCTCATTCCAAACGCTTATTTTATTTGTCCTCGTCGCCTCGGTCCTCGACTGACCCGGAAATCGGTCGAGGTCTGCCATCTTTACAAGTATTCCAACACGCTAAATGCTCCTTGAAGGAGCTAAAAGGCTCCCAAAGGATGCCTGAGCAAGGAAATATGAGCACACCCTTTCCGGAAGTATTTTTCTCAGAGCGTGTGACATATAAATGATTGACCTGTGGATCCATCTCTCAACATCTGCCATGTCTGTAACTGACATGGATTCAAATTGATGCTTGAAAGAGCACGGTAATTCTGCTTGCCTAATACACCTTTCCTCGATTCCTCCGACCTCACGTCCTTTAATAAGGATGAGGAGGTGAAAATGAGTGATTGGACAGACCCCCGGAGCGGTGGCACCAGTGGGGCAGTGATTGGACAGAGCCCCTGGAGCAGTGTCACTGGTGGGGCAGTGATTGGACAGTGATTGGGCAGAGCCCCCAGGCGGTGGAACCAGTGGAGCAGTGATTGGACAGAGCCCCCAGGCGGTGGCACCAGTGGGGCAGTGATTGGGCAGAGCCCCTGGAGTGGTGGCACTGGTGGGGCAGTGATTGGACAGAACCCCCGGAGCGGTGGCACCAGTGGGGCAGTGATTGGGCAGAGCCCCCGGAGCGGTGGCACCAGTGGGGCAGTGATTGGACAGAGCCCCCGGAGCGGTGCCACCAGTGGGGCAGTGATTGGGCAGAGTTCCCGGAGCGGTGGCACCAGTGGGGCAGTGATTGGGCAGAGCCCCTGGAGCGGTGGCACCGGTGGGGTGCGCTGATGCAGTGATGTCTGCGCCCGTCTGACTCAGAGCTCGCGTGGAGCCAGCACTGGGCCGGGAGTGGGAAACACAGGCTCCGTTTGTAAGGCTATCGATCGGCTGTAAGGGGAGCCGCCCACTGACAAGGCAGCAGTTGGCAGTTGCCGCCCGACTGGGAATCGATACCAGCCTGAGCCTGACATCACCCGGAGACCAGCGCAGTGACCCGCCACACGGTGACCCTGCGACCAAAAACAGCCCGGCACAGCGGGCAGAGACCCACCAACGACACACTACCTTCACCTTACCCCTCTTCCCCACAGTTACCCCCCTGAAAACCCACCATTTCACCCCCAGTCCTTTCCAAAACTTAATCTCAAATGGGTTTCAATGAGGCGATTCGCTTGATTCAGATTCATTAGGTTCACTGATTCCTTCATTCAAGTCACTTGAATCAAGAGGGGAAACTTGAGCTGGTCTGAACTGGTAAACCAGCTAAACCATGTGAAGCTGGCTGTAGCGTAGTGGTTATGGTACATGGCTGGGACCCACAAGGTCGGTGGTTCCCCAGTGTGGCCGTTGTGCCCTTGAGCAAGGCCCTTATCTCCTCCTTAGTCTAATTAACTGTACGTCGCTCTGGATAAGAGCGTCTGCCAAATGCCATTAATGTAATGTAATGTAATGGAAACACATACTAACTGAAAAATTACTCAGTGTTTCTGTGAATCTTATGCTCAAACCGCAGTTGAGCCTCTTCACTGAATGTGATGACATTCCTGAGTTTACATGTACATTACATTTTGCTTCGTTAATTATTATTAGTATTAATAAAATGCTTTTATTAATTATTTAAATTCCACTTTCAGAAATGTTTAAGTAATGTAAGATATCAAAGATGGTGTATGGTGGATAATAGTCAAGAGCCATAAAAAACATGCTGCACTCTCACAGTAGGTTACTGACTGGATTGGTGGAAACAGCTCCTCCCCTCACTACCTGAGTGTCTCTTCATTCTGTTGTGTAATTAAAACAAAAAATCTACGCACTGTTTGTTTTCCCTTGATACTTCTACACTTCCATAAAATAATGGCATATGCTTTCTCAAGTGATATAATGTTTATGTAAAGTTCACACAAACACATACTTTGAAGTGAGATCGTATTTATCTACTTTTTGAACTCGGCAACCGTGAAACAAACAAGGCTGAAATAATTTGATTTAATACCAGCAGCCATTTTCTGAAACATTTTACAATTTACAATTCAGTCATTTAGCAGATGCTTTTAGTCAAAGC
Organism: Conger conger; assembly: GCF_963514075.1. Classification (NCBI taxonomy): domain Eukaryota; kingdom Metazoa; phylum Chordata; class Actinopteri; order Anguilliformes; family Congridae; genus Conger; species Conger conger. The sequence continues at coordinate 24,894,253 of NC_083776.1, read as the reverse complement.
CACATACAACCAAGCATTTGCTTTACACGGTAAGAAAAGAAAGCTAAAATAGGCATTAAAATCACACGTGCTGTATCTGCCACATTCAAGATGCAGGTATGAAGACCTGTGAAATAAAGTTTGTTTTTTTAGATAGAAACATTGACTTAAATAGAACCATTGAGATGTGAAAGGGTGCATTTTGAAACATTTGCAGCCAGCAGTTTTGCTTTCCTGTCTGATTGGGGGAAGTAGCCCCAGAATCAGGGCAGAGAAGGGCAGCAGTCAGGGGTGCCATCTGGGATTTTGGGCCACATGAAAAGACCTTACATTGGACCTCACCACCCCAGATAATCATATACTCTAATATCTATCAGTCAGGGCTCCTAGCATGATTCTGCTGGCAAACAGCAGGACAAAAAAAAGAAGACAAACCAGCCTAGTATGATCAAAGAATGAAGCATCGTTTTCTCAGTTTACTCAAATTCCTCCAACATGTTAAAACTATTAGTTGTGAACTATACGTGATGAGGCAGTGGTTATGATGCAGTATGCAGTAGTATATTTCATTTATAAAAGCAAAATTAATATTACTGTATATTTGACCCACTTCAAATGAAATATGACAAAGATCTGCTGAAAAATAATTAATCACACATAAAGTGCACACCACTATTACTCTTGTTTAATCCTTCAATCCTCTAAGGGTCCCTACTCACTACAAATAGTAACACCATCTTCCTAAGAGAACATAACATGCGATAACTCTGATTTAAACGCTATTTATTTCAGCATAGATAGGGCCAAAGATAGGGCCTGCAAAAGAAAGTGATCCATCATCAGTTAACTTGGCCACAAAATATAGAATAATAATAGATATTGATCAGGCTGTACACTTGATCAAATCTTCATGGAGACCACATTAACCCACCCACTCTTCAACAGAAAACTTATCCGTGACTCCATCTTCCCCCATCTCCATCCCTGTCAAGACAGAGACTCTCCTCCACAATCCCCAACGTTCATTTTCTCCTCAAGTCCTCTCCTCTCCCAAAGTGGCACCGTTGGACAAAACCCCACGAGCCCGCACACGCACGTACTCACACTCGCACAGACGCCCGCACACATACACGCACGCGCACACTTCCTTATTTCACGATCCGTTATGTCCTGACATCCCCATTAACTCATAAATCCAATACGGTGAGGCTGGATGGTGTCTGTGCGCGGGTGGCATGAGATAGAGGATGGGGAGATCAATCGGTCCCTGGCCTGTCACTCCGGGTGCTTGTTCTCACATCCATCTCTCAGCCTCCCCAGGAAACTGCAGTCACGGCTCTTTCAGCCTCGCAGTAATCCCATTGAGCCGGAGATCGATAGCGGACTGCGGTCAGCGGGCTATAGTCTCTGCGACCTGCTCCCCGGCCGATTCCCGCTGACCACAAGCTCCCCACACCGCCGGCCCGCCGTGCCGCGCGGCGGAGCCCCTGATGCGCCGCGAGAGTGTGGCTGTGGCTGCTGGGGCTGTGACTGTGGCTGTGGCACCCACACTGCCAAAACCAACGAATAAGTCAGCCTCAACAAGTATTTTACGCTTATATTTACACTTAAAATCCTATTTCTATTACTTGAAATTCATAATAATAAGACAAAAATATTATTTCATCTCAAGACTTGCCACTAGGGTAAACTAATTTAATTTGCCAAGCAAACGGTAACTTAAACCAAGCTAATATTTTCTACATGAGAGGAAAAAAAACAGATTATGTCTCATTAATAGACAACACAACACTTCCTAAAAGGACTACAAGTATGCAAACATTTTTTGGAGTGCATACTTGACTATGAAGCATGATAAATACAAGCTCAATAGCAAGCAGATTAGTAAACTTCACTTACTGCATATAAAAAATGCTTATCCGTAACAATGACATCTGTTTCTATGTGTCTGGTATATTTGTGGTTCCACCAAATAACATTATAGTATTGACCACACCGGTCCATCATATTTTCTCACATTCTAAATATCGCCATTTAGCAGACACTCTAGTGACACATTACTTCATTATTTTACATACAAGCCATTCATATAGCTGGAACCTTGTTCAAGCAATTCCAGTGTACAAGTGGACAACCTCCATTCCAAAACATCCCCTTCTCTGGAAGCACAGCCTCACATAGCATCTATACCAGGATTATTAACTGGCTGCCCAAGGGACAAATGCAGCCAGCCAGAGACATAATCTTGGCCCTTTGGTTATACAGCATCAAAAATCTGCATGTGGATGTCAGCATACCTCCCACTAGTGGCAGAATAATCCATCCATCCATCTATTACCTAACTCGCTTATTCCTGCTGTAGTGGTGCTGCTGCCTATCCCAGCATGCATTTGGGGAGAGGCAGGAATATACACAGAACAGGTCGCCAATCCATCGCAGGGCACACACACCATTCACTTACGCACTCATACCTAGAGGCAATTTAGACTCTGCAATTAGCCCACTGCAAGAAACAGAAGTACCTGGAGAAAACCCACATGGAAAGAACATACAAACTCCGTCATGCATTTTATAAATAATATGTGAAAAATCATTGGCCCAAATGTACCGTTGCCATAAAGAATCTGACCCACAGGAAATAGTTGAAGAATGCTGATGTATCCTATGTGACAGATCCCCATCTCTCTCTTGATCCATTATACAGGGATAAAGCATTCTCTACTTTAGTGGAAAGCTTTTTATTGAAACATGATAAGAAAATAATTTATTTCATAATGTATCTGTCCAAATAACAATAGGATGGTACTAATGAATTATACTAGACTTCTGTAAGCACTACTGAAATGCCATCTGTGACAGAAAATATTTTATTTCAAGATTTCCAAACCACTTTCATGCTACAGTAATGGCAATTTCAACATCAAATATGTGCTTGCAGCTGTACTGCAAACAAGGCTATGGTAAAGGTAAACAGAAATAATTATTAAAATCAGTGTTAATCCATTAAGGTGTAAAATCTAAAAGATGTGATTAAAAGACTTAAATGAAAATTCTAATGCTGGTGTAACAATCCCGACTGGTAATGTTCTAAAACACTGAACATAAAACACAAAAAAACATTTTACAAAAACCTATTATTCAAAGGGTTAACACTGCTTTGAATCAGGCAGGACTCTTCTTCCATGAGGTCCACCCCAGACACAGAACCCAGACCTCTCAGTCATTATGCCTCACAACATCTCAGAATGCTTTCCTGTAAAATGTTTCTGTAAAATATTTGGCCCCCAGAGTAATTTCAGCATCAACGGGAGATGGCTTCCTGGGTCTGAGACAAATTAAGCGTCAGACACAAGCCTGCACTCACTACCAGGCTACTGCACCCCATGCCCCCACCTCCAGCTCAATTTCCTACTCAGACCAGTTAGTGTTTGCCTATTTGGGAATGTCTCAGATCTGTAGCACTCATACTGTACATCACAGCACGGAGAATAAAAAGTTTTTTTTTGATAAAGAGCTGTCTCTCTGGTCCACACACGCGCCCCACCTCACGCACCTGGCCCTTCCGGGCTCATGCTCGCTCAGCGTTTGGCCGTAATGTTTGCCATTTCTCTCTGATTGTGTTTGTATGTTTCTCCCTGGACTGCGGTGCTCTCAGGTTTCCTTAATGGCTCCCAGGATGCACTGTGGCTGCCAGGGTCAATGAGACACGTGGAGTACGGAGCAGCGGCGGATGCAGGCAGGGAGTCCGGCCTCTTCAAACGCACTCGTGTTCAACAGGAAGCGCATTTCAGTAGCAACGCCTTAATGGTGAGAGGCCGTGCTGTCTTTAGGCAAAACGGAAGTATGGGAATATGTCTTTTACTCACCATTATGGCACTGCAATGTGCCACCTGACATTTAACCCTTTAAGGTGCAATATCACAAATATGTCATTAGAATGTTTTTAATTGACCATTATAATGCTGATGTAACAATCACTACTGGTAATTGAAGGCAATGGAGCTCTAGAACCCCGACTTTAAATAAAATAAAATAAAAAATCTACTCTTCATAAGGTTAACTGCATTATGCAAGTCCATCTCCAAACTACGACCACTACTGACTGCTTCTCCACAGTGTTGATTCGTCAAACAGTTTTCAACTGCGACACACTAGTTAAGTCTTCTCAGTTCCAGCTCATTCATCCAGTCAGCGGATCGTGTTAGTCCTAGATGTTTTTGGATCGCGGTATGCATTCACCAACTTTTCCCCCAGGTTCTCCCAGCATGCACTTTGTCTGCAGCCAGAATCTTCACCCTCAAAGTTCGAAAACTTTTCTACCGAGTGTACATTTTTATGGTAATCATACAGAATCAGCATTATTCACGTTAATTCCTCCTGGATGTTTTGCTCGATATGTTTGTAGAGACTAATTAAACACGTCGGTGCCTTGACGGGGATGGATGGCTTTTTAATGATGTCAGTAGAAGTGAATATGCAAGCGGTCTTGCGCAGAGCGGGGAGGTTGGGAGATTGCGGATTGATTTTCGGGCGGCATTACATACAGTATGAATAAAAATTCAGGTACCCTGTCCCGTGTTGGTCCAAGAGGGGGTGAGTTCAGCCGGAGGATTCGGGAGGAGACAGCGCTACCATCAGTGCACGCGCTCGACCGCGCAGACAGTCAGTCTACAGTCTTTCCGATAAATTATTACTTTTGTTTTCGTCAGGAATATACAATAACAATCGTGTATATTGATACTGTCCAGTAGATAAGCTAAACTGTCTCCCAGTCATAGATAAACCGGAATGCTTTGTGGTTACAATTGCATGCTCACTTCTCCTCCCTCTATATAAATCCCATAATATTTATTGCGCTCTTCTTCACCTGAGGCGCGGTCAGCTAACGGGATCTAACCTGTCGCCACGTGAAATGCTATCCCGCTCCCCTGGCCCGCAGAGCCCAGACAACAAGGGTACAATTGATTTCCCGGCCGCGGTGCCACAAGCCGACCGACCTGTAGCAGATAAGAAGACAACCCGACGGAGTCAGCGTCTCCTCTCCCCGGTTCTCAGATAATCAGGCTGCCGCTATGTGACAGACCGCTGCGTCTCTTGGTCTGGGAAAAGGAGAGGGAGAGGGGGAAAAAATCATTTTTGAAAGGCAGACATTGATGGTCATCGTGTGAGGTTCATCGTGCTCTTTGTAAGGTTATATTTTATTTTATTCGCACGTGTTAGTGGAATTCCCCTCATCAGGGGCGCTGTTAACTATGACTAACTTTTTTGTGTGTAATTCTCAGAAACAACCTGCAGGGGGTAGAGCTGCGCTGCAGAAAGCTCTGTGCTCAGAAAAACATAGAAGTAAGCTACAGTTGAATTTAAGTTGTTCTTGTCCCTGGAAATCTCAGATCAGAAGGGGTAAGAAAGGTATTGCTGTCAATTAATTCTGCGCACCTTCTCATGTACAGTGCCAAGTGCAGTACTTACATTCTCCTGACACCCTGCTGAAAACAGCTCACACTAGGTAGCTGGTAGCTGGTTGACCAGTTAGACCAGCTCTATACTCAACATGGTTTGACCAGCTCAGGCTATGTTTTGAAACTGCTGGTAGCTGGTATTTCAAGCTGGTCATAGCTGGATTTTACACCAGGGCAGTAATCCCTTATTTGTAACATTATAGAAACGATACCTCAAATGTACAGTGTTGTATTTCAGCATGTAATGAAAGTGGGACCTTCTGAAGTGAATCTAAATATGACTGGCATAGAGCATGTTGGACAGACAGACAGACAGACAGACAGATAGACTTATAGTGTGAGGAAGCTTCTCCAGCAGGAGAATCCACCATGTCTTTTATCTCTTGCTGTTTAAATTGACTCAAGTCCTCCTCCTGATATTAGCAATATCTGGGGGCTTTATATTTATGTGGGTCCATTGGAAGAGAGGAAGTATCTGAATGGTTCTGTAAGAAGAGTATATCCTACTGGGACATGTCTGGCAGACTCTACGACCCCCCCCAGCCCCCCCCCATCCCCCCTCAGGGGAATAACGAGCCCCTTTTAAACGCTGTCTCACCCTTCCCTCTGCAGCCCCGACATCCTATCAGCCACTGCAGCCCACCAGTCGATAGGCCATTAGTAAATAAGAGATGCATAATTTATTAAATATCCTTCAGATACATATTTCAGCCTTTGGTTACCAGTCAAATCTCTTTGAGAAGTTATTCTTTAATTACGCTTTCAAGGAAAAGCGTTTCCTTTAAGCGACTGTCAGTAACCTTACTCCTGGCTGACACTGTAGACCGTTACCCAGGGATGAGTGGTGGTGACTGGGTGTGTGTGTGTGTGGGGGGGCAGCGATGTCATTACCTGGACAACAGAGCAGAATGCGTAAATGAGACAAATAAGAAAAAAATACACTCAAAACAAAAATGCATAAAATCAGTTTTACGAAAAGCATAATGATGATGATGATGATGATGATGATGATGATTATTATTATTATTATTATTATTATTATTATTATTATTATTACTGTTCTTGTTCTTGTTCCTGTTGTCATTATACTTAATATAAACACCTGAAGATTGAGACTACAGATCCATGACTGAGTTATGGGAAGTGGTGTCCATTGTTAAAACTTGTAGTTCAACATGACAGAGGGAATGGGTAATGGCCTGGGATTGGCTGCTGTCATTTCCAGTTGTCCACTGAGCTGCATCCCGGGACACTGCTCTGATGAAAAGCCCAGAGCTGGTGATCATGGTATCATACAGCACGCTCATTCCCAGAGAAAGTGTTAGCTTAGCTGCCATTTAGGCTGGGAAGGTCAAACAGGGTGATGGTGTGACCACGTTGTGAAACTCAGAGCTTAATTTGGTGAAATGGTGTAAAATTGCCTTGCTGCTGCTTAACTTTATTTATACTCAATTATTTGAGTATTGTTTTTTATGTTGGAAAGAGGATTAAATGTAGCCCCTCCCCCCCCCCCCCTCGTTTAACTCTCACTGGTGCTGTAGTGTTTCCTGACCGAAGCAAAGAGCTTGCTTCTGGTAACTGTGTTGGGATCAAGGCCAGGACAATTATCTGACTGTCTCAGAAATCACATGGGCTACAATCTCATTGAGGATTACCTGTTTTTTTAGAATAACAACATGCCCTGCAAACTATTCATACATTTCAAAATAATATGAATAAATTCATATGTATGAATATACACTCAGTGATCACTTTATTAGGTATTTATTTTTTAGACATATTGGTCTTCTGCCACTGTAGCCTATCCACTTAAGAGGTTTGATGTGTTGTGTGTTCAGAGATGTTCTTCTGCATACCACTGTTGTAATGTGTGGTTACCTGCACACCAGCTTGTTAATGCAAATATTTAATCAGCCAATCATGTGAGAGCAACTAAATGCATAAAAGCATGCAGATGTGGTCAAGAGGATCAGCTCTTTTTCAGACCAAATATCAGAATGGGGAATAAATGTGATCGAAGTGACTTTGACCGGAATGACTGTTGGTGCCAGGCAGAGTGGTTTGAGTACCTCAGACACGGCTGATCTCCTGGGATTTTCACGTACAACAGTCTCTACAGTTTTCAGAGAATGGTGCGAAAAACAATAAACGTCCTGTGAGCGGCAATTCTGCGGGCAGACTGAACATCGCATGCAGTCTCTCAGGGTTTTGGTGAGGGATATGTGGATACAATTTCATACTGACCGCAGTTAATCCCATCTAACGCGTGTAAATACACACACACACACACACACGTGTGCTTACCAACACACCCCACACTTCCACCCCTCCTACTGAAGCTTCATTTCTAATCACACGCAACCTCACGCGCTCCTGTCAATAGCGGAGCTCGCTAATGCCGATAGTGCAGACCCGTAAGCACTGGGAATAATGGATGATTAATCAATGGCACGGCACGCCAGAGTGTGAAATGTACCTGCCCGTGTTGAGATCTGCTGGTCCCGGCCGGACACGGGCAGAATAAAGTACATTTAACAGTCAGGGATGGGGGGGCCACGTCTGGGCCAAAAAGCCACGGAAGTGTCATCGTCCGTGAAGACAACAACAGCCGCGTGGAATCGGATGGCTTTTGTCACGGCGGAGGCTAGCGGCTCGGGTTTGGAATACAGGAGCGTTTGCGTCCGGAGCCGGTATTGAAAGATGGCAACAACAGGGGAAGATGTCCAGAAAGAAAAATCCATAAATGTGCAAATTACAATATATCTTCTGGAACAGTGCTGTCACCAAGACCTAGATGATGAAAGACCCCTCATTTCATACTACACACGTCACACACGCACATCCATGCAAAAATATCAGCCTGAACACGCACACATACACACACTTGCACACTTACACATGTCATACACACATACCCATGCACGCATACACGGACTCACACAAACACATACACATCCATACAAAAACATCAGCCTGAACACCCACGCATACACACACTTACACATGTCACACACACATACCCATGCACGCATACACGCACTCACACACACATCCATACAAAAACATCAGCCTGAACACAAGCACATACAAACAGACATACCCATGCACACATCCACACACACTCACATGCGCACACACACAAAATATGTAGTAGGGAAATTGTGAAAGAGTAACCTCAGAGTAAGTCAGTCCAAAACCAGCTCCTTGGGACCAAAGTGCCACTGACCACAAGGAAGTGAAAATGGCTGTTTCTGGCCTATCAGTCTTGTGCGAGCCAGCAGCCAAAGTAATTACAGAGATGCTTCTCCCTGATAAAGGAGTGGATCAACAGCTCAGCCACCGATCTCCTCAGCACATGGAGATTCTCCATTGTGTGAACAGGATGTAGAGCTTTGGTGGTCAAGACAGATAGTTCAGACCTTGCTCAAGCCTGCAACATTCCCCACTGGTTCCCTCTGTTATCAGAGCCCCTGTTGCTAAGGTCACCGAGCTGTGAGCCAGCCGACAGCTTATCACAGCCAACACCCTGCTTCTTCTGAGCGTTGTGCGCACCCCCATGGCACAAGAGAGAGTGAGAGAGGCATTATGAAAGAGGGGTGTTTGGTCAGAAACTGCTTCCTAACTGTCTTTTCAAGGAGGTGTGATTGCGTGGTGTTAACAGAATGGGCTATTCACCCTATTCAAATGTACACTACTACTGAAAATGCCGCTAGCTTTGTTTAAGATCATAATTCAAAGTTAATTTTGTATGCTTTCTGAGTGAGTCGGGCGGGCAGGATCTGCCTGTTTTGGAGCACATTTTCAGTTGGGTTTGTGCTTTTTTTCTCTCTTTGTGTTGGTCTGAACTGATAGAGGTAATCTAGATCATTGCATATGCATGTACACAATTACATTATCCAGATACATTTTCAATATAAAGTATATCAAAATGTAAGTCTCACAATACCCTTTACTGCTATATGATTTAGTCATGTATCACATACTGTACATACAATACATAAAGCTTTCAGTAAATTGATATATACTTTTTATGTACAATCGATGCAATTCTAATAATAGAAATACTCTATTTTGTTTCCATATTTGAGAATAGAAAGTAGAATCCCTTTGGTGCTGGGCAACGTTTCTGATTCGGGCGAGTCGCGCTATGACTGGATGGAAATGTGAGTCTGTGCTATGACTGGATGTCCCTGTTGACTCCAGCTCTGTGTTCTGTCTCCATCTCTTTCCAGTCATAACCGGAGATTCTGTTGTGAGGGGAAATCAGCGGGGAGGAGTGACTCCTGCCCAGCTCAGCGCTACCCTGCTTCAGTTTAGGGGAGTACTCCCACCCACCCCATCCTGGCATGGGACACTAGGTCTGGGAAACTGTAACGTAATTCCACAGGAACGCTCACTGAAGTCCCCCGTCGGAAAAAACACAGTTGGCACGATGTAGGTTGAAGAAACGCATTGTTGCTTTGGTTACAAGTTATTGTGGGTTCAAGAAGGAATTTTATGTTTCCCCCCATTATTTGTGGGAGTTTCTGGCCCGTCAAGAACAGATCTGTAAAATGGGTTGAGCTGCATCCTAGTCTACAATCCACTATTGCTCAAAATCATGTTAAGCTGACTGATCTGACTGCTATTAGCTTATATTGTATATATTTTTTATACATCATCACTATATTATATTTTTTGCATGTTTGCATGTTCTCCCCGTGTCTGCGTGGGTTTCCTCCAGGTACTCCGGTTTCCTCCCACAGTCCAAAGACATGCAGTTTAGGCTGATTGGAGAGTCTAAATTTCCCATCGGTATGAGTGTGTGAGTGAATGGTGTGTGTGCCCTGCGGTGGACTGGAGACCTGTCCAGGGTGTATTCCTGCCTTTCGCCCAATGTATGCTGGGATGGGCTGCAGCCCCCCTGCGACCCTGTTCAGGATAAGCGAGTTAAGATAATGGATGGATGGATGGATAAATCTGTTTGTTAGCAGCAATAATCTGGCTCTCATGAGTAAAGGAGCTATGAGGTTAAATCTCCAGGGCTTTTCCAAGTCAAAGTTGCCTATGTCTATGTGACATAAGAAGGCTTTACTTTCAGATAGAATACCTTGGTCTACCGCAGTAATATTGACTCCATCACGATTATACTGAGAGCTTTGTGATTGACCAACTGTGTTTCTTATGATGTGACTGTTGACTGAGGTCTTCCAGTGCTGAAGAAACAGATATGTGAATTGAAGTATATTCTGTAGCTCCAGTACATATACGAACCTGCTCTATTGCTATCTATCAGCTATTTCTACTGCTACAGGTATTCTTACTGTCAGTCAATCTGTGTGTGTATGCGTATGTGTGTGTGTGTGTGTGTGTGTGTGTGTGAGTGCGTCTGTGCCTGCGTGGGGTGAGTGTGTCTGCGTGTGTGTGTATGTGGTGTAGTGTGTGTGTGTGTGCGTGTGTGTGTAGTTTACTGCAGTCAAAAGGGGCCTTGTTGAATTATTAATATACTGTCCATAAGGGACTGCTTCCTTGCTTGGACTGCCTCTCTGCAGATATAGATTACCTGAATAATTGATTGATGAAATGATTGACTGATTGATTGATAGAGTGGTAGATGCCAGGGGGTGGGGTGTAAGTGACCGCGCTTGGGGGTTGGAGCGGCGTGGTCGTCGATACGGCCTGCACGGTTACGGGCGGGCGTGGTGACGGCCCACAGCGGAGGTCTGTGACAGGCCAGTCCTCTCATTCGTCTCGCTGTCGTTTTGACTGCATAGCAAGTCAAACCTCAGCCGAGAATCAGAAGCCGTTGCAGTTCGCCTCTTGTCCCACAGATGGCAGTGTAGACACAGGCCACAGTTTTACGGCTGCTGTCACTTCGCCCGGAGTTCGCTGTCAGATGTGCAGTTTATTTTTGCCACGGATTCTATGGAGATATTTGTGGATTATCTGACACGTTATAATGACTTTCCCAGCTGATGAAACCTCAGTCATGCCTCGTGCAAATATAGTCAGCGGACTTTCTCTGTTACTGACGTTCAGAGTTACCCTATGTGCTGCGCTTCTTTTGCCAGTGTGTTCTCATAATTCGGCTCAAATCCAAACAACACTAAACAATCATTTTAATGACCCAGTGTTGTACATTTGAAAAATATTTGGAAAAAAAATTCTGAATGTGAGCCAACCATGATTATAGTATTTATAGTCAAGTAGCTTATCCCACAACCGCAACCAGGGCAATTTGCTGAAAATATGAAAATAATATGAATTGATTTACCCTTAGTTAGAATTTGATTTCGCAAGGGGCAAAGGGCTCAGTGCTCCTGAGCTAGGGCTGGTACTGCATGCAATGCTCACACCAGTAGCCTCTACACTGGGCTGAAACACAATACTAAGCCAGGCTGCTGAGGATTTGCGCTATGACAGAAACAGAATCATTGTGTGAGTGTGTAATGCTTTCGCGGGGGGCGAATCAGAGGGTGAATCTCGGGGTTTGTGCATGAGTCGAGCCCCGAGAGCGCACACTCCCACCCCGATCCTCCACATCTCTCAGAGATGTCAGACAGTGACTCATAGGCAGAGAGAGAGACTGACCGACAGACACAGACATCACATCATGTTCCACTCGGGGTTTCCACGCGGCGTCGCGTCTACATGTGTGTTTTAGGAGCAGCTAAGGAGAGGAGGGAGGGGGGAGGGGGGGTTGTAAACGTTTGAATGTTTCTGTGCCAATGTGTGACTAAGCTGCTCAGGATCATCCACATATATCACAGTTAAGGCCATTGGAACGGGAAGGTTCAGTGCAGCCATATCAAAAAGGTATTTTATTTCTTTATTTTGACATAATACAAGTATCTTGGATGACAAAAATATGCTGTGGTGAAAATATTTTCTAAAATGTTATTTATATATTTTTTTTATTGGATGTCCCATGTAGTGTAGGTTTCAGCACAGTAGAACATGACTCTGGAGATGAAGACTCATGTCTAAAAAACAGGGGGAAGAGGTGAATTAGCAGGTCTTCGGAGGACATGTGCAGGTGTGTGTGTGTAGGTGTGTGTGTGCAGGTGTATGGGCAGGTGTGTGTGTAGGTGTGTGTGTGCAGGTGTATGGGCAGGTGTGTGCAGGTGTGTGTGCAGGTGTCACTGTCATTATCTCCAGACATTGGATTAGTGAGCAGGTATGCCCCTGCATTCTGCCACAGTTTCACTGTTTGTCTTTTTTAACTAAAATGCTAAATAATTATCTTTTTTAAATAATTTGACTCTACCTGGTCAAAATCTGGACAGTATCAGCTCTATACCAGGCCAAGACAGGAAGGGTTTCTTTAATTTCTTTTTTTCTTTTTTTTTAGGTTGTCCTATCAATCTTATCAATCTTGTCACTCAATCTTGCCTTTACTCACATACTGTTGTGTGTTCAGAGATGTTCTTCTGCATATCACTATTGTAACACATGGTTATTTGAGTTGCTGTCACCTTCCTGTCAGTGTGAACCAGTCTGGCCCTTCCCCTCTGCCCTCTCTCATTAGCAAGCCATTTTCAGCCACAGAATTGCTGCTCACTGGATTTATTTTGTTTTTGGCACCATTCTCTGTAAACTCTAGACTAGAGACTGTTGTGCATGAATATCCCAGGAGATCATCAGTTTCTGAGATGCGTTTCAAACCACCCTGTCTGGCACCAACAATCATTCCACGATCAAAGTTACTTAGATCACATTTCTTCCCCATTCTAATCGAAGCAATCAAATTCTAATCATTTCTGGTCAAAACAACAACTGCACCTCTTGACCATGTCTGCATGCTTTTATGCAATGAGTCGCTGTCACATGATTGGCTGATTAGACACCACGCTGGCGTACAGGTCTTCCTAATACAGTGGTCACTGGGTGTATGCCCCATGTCTGTGCTTCTGTCTGTGAGTCTGTGATCGGGTCTGTGCTAATGTGTCTGTGATCGGGTCTGTGCTGATGTGTCTGTGATCGGGTCTGTGCTAATGTGTCTGTGATCGGGTCTGTGCTGATGTGTCTGTGATCGGGTCTGTGCTGATGTGTCTGGAATGGATCAGATGTGACCCTTACCTGGCCCTGCGACCAGAATGCAGCGTGCTTTTTTCGGAGACTCTGTGCCTGGGGGATGCCCCTCTGCTCACAATCTGATGTTGATAAGAGTCTGGTGAAAACAGGAAGTCAGAAAAACAGAGCAACAGGCACAAATCGAGCAGCAGGCGTTTGATTGGATGGTGGAAGAAGGAGCTCGATTAAAGTTCAAAAAAAAAAAACAGCACACTGTTGCCATCACCACCGCTTTTCAACAACATTTCAATCTGAGGTGGATCTTCCTCAGGTTTAAAAAACAAAAAATAAAGAAAGGAGGAGTTAATGCGTTATTTTCCAAGCAAACTACAGAGAGTGCGAACAGGCTTTGGAGAGGCTCTGAGTGTGAGCGGAACCGCAGTTGGGTTTCCTGTCAGTGCCACGTTCCCCGTGTGAACGCTGGGACCAAGAAACAGCTCCACGTGAAGAAAGCGCTATTTATAAAGACCCACACGTGCCACAAGGCTACAGAACTGACACACAGTTCTGCTTTACGCACTGTTTATAGAGCACAACGTTCTGGGCCCTGTGCAAATGTAGGCTCTGTGGGGCCCCTTAAAATTGAAGACCAATGCAAACTTTTTAGTTCTGAGGCCCCCACCACCCTGCCATTGGGCCCAGGGTAGTCAGTTCCACTAATCAGGTGTAACACCAGAGATTTTGGGTCCCACTGGGCCCCCTGTCTGTCCTACATCCTACATCATCATATGTTACTAAAGCCCCCACTATGACTCCCGTACTTATGCATGCCTTAACGTAGCCATACATTACCATACATGAACATCACCCATGTGCACTGCACTCTGTGAGCTGTACTCTGTGATGCATCCATACACGTACACACGTGTAACTGCTCATATCTATATACATACATTCCCTATGGGACATAAGGCTACAGTGAACTCTCTTGGACATGATCTAGACCAAATCTTAGTGACGCGTTTTGCACTCCCCGAGAGAGACTTATCATAGCCAGCTCATCAGTCACTGGTCCCTGTTTTTATTTTGCCTGGTGAGGTCCTTCGCTGGCTGATTTTTGGGATGCTACATTGTGCGCTTTGTGATCTCACACAAACCATCTCACAGCATTAAGCCATTTAGGGTCAGTTTCACAGGCACAGATTAAGTCTAGTCCTGAACTACATTTGAAATTAAGAGTCTCTACACAAAACTGAATTTAGTCCAGGACTAGGCTTTATTTGTGTCTGTGCAACCAGCCCCAAAATTGCAAAATAAAATCTATAAGCAAACATTTTCCTTTGGTTTCCTTTGCAGAGACCAACCCCAACTGTCCAAGGAGAGTAAGGAAAACCACAGTATGGACTTCAACTTAAACCACAAGATCACAGAAGTTTAAAGTAGGACCCACTAGGCGATAATTAGGGCATTATGAGTGACAAAAGCCTGTGGAAGGTGTGATCTAACACGTTCTAGCCACTATTAGCTCTCTGAGTGAACTGTCTGCCACTATAAGGGACCGTCCTTATAGATGCCAGTTAACCCTTTTCTGAGAAAGGATTTTAACTATTTGTCCATAGACAGGTCATCCATCCATCCATCCATTATCTGAACCCGCTTATCCTGATCAGGGTCGCAGGGGGGCTGGAGCCTATCCCAGCATACATTGGGCGAAAGGCAGGAATACACCTTGGACAGGTCGCCAGTCTATCACAGGGCACACACACCATTCACTCACACACTCATACCTACGGGCAATTTAGACTCTCCAATCAGCCTAACGTGCATGTCTTTGGACTGTGGGAGGAAACCGGAGTACCCGGAGGAAACCCACGCAGACACGGGGAGAACATGCAAACTCCGCACAGAGAGGCCCTGGCCGACGGGGATTCGAACCCAGGACCTCCTTGCTGTGAGGCGGCAGTGCTACCCATTGCACCATCCGTGCCACCTAGACAGGTCATTGTGCAATGAAAAGTCTAACAACACATTGCTCAAGGACAACAACAATAACAGGAAAATGACTATTCTAGGCTAAACAATATTGATTTTTCTACATTTTTCCAAATCCTTGGGATTTGAAACAGTGAACTGTGGGGTATTTCACTAAGTAGGATTACTGAGTTACTGTAGCTCGAGAATTGCACTGAGTAAAACCTGGAACAGCTCTTTTTTACTGCAATCCATGTTCAATATTTGAGATGGTTCCAGGTTTTACTCTTATCCAGCTGACTCAGTCACCCTGCTTTGTGAAACAAGGTCCAAGTTGCAGAGTTTATTCAACCTATACATTTAAATTATAGTAAGATCTCATAATTGTAGTATATTTCATAGAAATGTTATTCCCAATGGTTTGTCACAGTCATTATCTTACATGCCATTTATTTATTGTCTCTACAGAGATATATTTTGTCAATTCAAATAGTATATTATCAAGTAGAGTATATTATCTGAAATAAGTAAGCAATTTTTGCGTAAAAAAAAAGTTAATCCTATACCTATACCATATTATTGTTTAAAAATGTTTGAATAATACAAATTGTTTGTTAAAGTATGATCTTGTGTGACTCCAAAGCACTTTCTGCTTGTCCTGTGATGCTGTGTTTGTGTGTGTGTGTGTGTGTGTGTGTGTGTGTGTGTGTGTGTGTGTGAGTGTGTGTGTGCGTGTGTGTGTGTGAGTGTGCGCATATGCGTGCGTGTGTGTATGTATGTGTGCGCGAACAATGCCTTAAAAGCACCTGTTAGCTCTCTCTGGGGCAGATTACAGAGCTCCATGGAGCACGAGACAGAGGCTCTCATTGACACCGCGGGGACGCTAATTACACAACGCAGCCCCAACACCGACCCGCAAGCAAGCGGAGCCTGTCGGGCAGAGACACATGATCGGAGCGACGCTTGGCACCGTAATTACAGCACACAGCCCGTCGCAGCCCAGCGACACACGATCGCCGCCGGGGCGACACCATAATTACAGCACGCCGCCTGCTGCCGCCCGCCGCCCATTAGAGCCAGCTGTAGCGGCGGCTAAGCCCCGCGCCGGCCGGCAGGTGCGCGGTGTCGGGTTATTGGAGAATGTGCAGCTACGCGCCCGTCAATAGAGATCGATAATCTGAGAGGAGTGTCTGTCGCGAGAGTGAGTGAAAAGGGAGAGACGGAAACAAGTAGAGAGAGAGAGAGAGAGAGAGAGAGAGAGAGAGAGAGAGAGAGATTTTAAAGATTATAAGAGACACAATAAATTATAAAGACAATTCATGGAATCCTAAAAAACCCTATGAGCTCGTAATTCAGGTTATGAAATGTTCTTTCCCCCCTTTTTTGTTTGAACCAGAAAAATATGACTGAATGCAGGAGACAAGAAGAAAGACATAGAGATCTGTATTCAGATATACTTAGATAAGGAAAGTGGAAAAAAAAGATGCGAGCACTATCCATACAATCTCAGATGCAGTTTTTATGTTTTTGATTTTCTAGAACAGGAAGTGTCACAGTGAAGGAAGGAAGGACTTGTTTTTGTTAAATGAGCAACAAAAAATGAAAACAAAAATATATTTTTTCTTTCTCATTTCCATAATTTATTCCATCTGAAGTGACTAATGTGACTAATCCAAAGCAAATTAAGCCCAAGTGGCTCTAACCGCTACTTCCAGCAGCTGCTAATGGCTCTGGTCTGGAGTGGAGAGCTCTTGACGGCTGAGAGTCAGGTAGTACAGCTGTGAAGCTGCAAGCAGGGCTCTATGATTGACACATGAGGAGAGATGAGCCAGGATTGGCTGCTGATGGCTGAGGCCTGTGGTGACTGTGGCTGGCCACAGTGTGGGAAGAAAAACACACACAGGCTTTACACCAGCCTGTCACACACACACACACACATACAGGCTTTACACCAGCCTGTCACACACACACACACACACACACACACACAGGCTTTACACCAGCCTGTGACACACACACACACACACACAGGCTTTACACCAGCCTGTCACACACACACACACACACACACACAGGCTTTACACCAGCCTGTCGCACACATGCACACACACACACACACACAGGCTTTACACCAGCCTGTCACACGCACACACACACACACACACACACACACAGGCTTTACACCAGCCTGTCACACACACACACACACACACACACAGGCTTTACACCAGCCTGTCGCACACATACACACACACACACACACACACACACACACAGGCTTTACACCAGCCTGTCACACACACACACACACACACACACACACACACACACACACACACACACAGGCTTTACACCAGCCTGTCACACACATACACACACACACACACACAAGCTTTACACCAGCCTGTCACACACACACACACACACATACACACGCATGCACACACGCAGGCTTTACACCAGCCTGTCACACACACACACACACACACACACATACACACACACACACATACACACGCATGCACACACGCAGGCTTTACACCAGCCTGTCACACACACACACACACACACACACACGTATACGCATGCACGCACACAGTCTTAATGTGTTTTCTAAAACTGATATTTCACTCTTCGTAGATCAAACTGCATTGCCCTATATTACATCCTTCCCTCACATTATATTATATTACATTACACCCTTATAGTACATTCCTCTATATTACACTCTCAGATTACATTATCTTTTCCTACATAAAACATTCACATTAAATTACACTCCTTTATCCCTTACATTAGATTACATTCTTTAAAATTGCACCATTCCATTGCATTACATTGCATGACCCTTGTCAGATGGATAAGACAATGGAATTAAAAAAAACAATTAAAAAACCCAGAAGGAACAAATAAAGTCTGGAATCTTTACAATTATTACTGATTTGTCGACATTTGATGCATGTGAAGATTATCAAAAAAAAATTCTGATTGGGCCACTTTCAAAATGCCTTCCTAATGAATTATTTTATAGTACAAAAAATGGTCTATGGGTCAGGTTTTATAGCAATTTAATGTACAGGCCTTACAGCTGGTAAATTGTGGGATAAATGAGCTTTGGTGTGCAATTCCTGCAATGGACCTCTCTGTGTAGTTACTGTACCTTCACTAATAACGCTGTCTAATTACCCTGTTTTTATTGAGGTAGTTCACAGCCTAATTGTTGCCCCTCCTCTGGAGTGCTGTCTCCTCGTCGTTAACCCCATTTGGAGTAGGGCGCTCCTGGGAACGCGGGGAAGACGAACGGAACGTCTCTCTGCTCCCGCTCTGCCGTTAGGGTCCGTTAACTCTCCGGGTCCGCGGGTGGATGCCCGCCCATTTTCCGTTGACGTCGGGTCGGAGTGTCCTTAGATTCCTTCGGGAATCCGGGAACAATGCGGCTCAGGAGCTGTTTAGGTTTGGGGTTAATCAGTGACCCAAAGCGCTCTCCCGTTAGGAGGGCAGTATCTGCCCCCCCGTGAGTAATAAACTCCGTCCCAGCTCAACGACACTTCCTCCTCCACCACTGCTGGTGCCCTGGAAGTCTGTGTGTGTGCACGTGTGTGTGTGTGCGTGTGGAGGGGTCCGTGGGTTGAATGGTGTTTCAGGGGCACCCATTACATTACATTACATTACAAAGCATTTAGCAGACGCTCTTATCCAGAGCGATGTACAACGAAGCGCACCTGGTTTTGGTTCCCCAAATGTTTTTGCAGAATAAAGACCATTTAATGTTGAAAGCTGCATAAATAGTCCCAGCCTTTACATGTTCTCACTGTGTGTGCACCTGTGTGTGTGTGTGTGTGTGTGTGCTTATGTCAGACACTGGACAAGATGAGGACAGGCACAGCTGCCAATAAGTGATGCTGCATTCTGCTAAAATAATGTTTTTACATGAAAACAGCTAATGTGTGCATAGCCTGCATTCATAACAGAAAATATGGAATACTTACATTGACTTTACTCAATTATTTATAGTGTGACTACCTACTTATACACACACACTCATACTGTACGAGCTGTTGTCAGGCAATTCCAAACTACTGTAGTTAGATGATGACAAGTGGTAAGTTGCTGTGTTTACCCTCGGCAACACGTTGACCCTGGGGTCCGCTTTTCTGTCTTTCTCCATCTCTGTCTGTCTCTCTCTCCCACTCTCTGCAGGACGCAGATAGAGGGGTGTGAATCGACCGAGCGTGGAGAACAGGCTAATTGGCCCCCAGTGGATGTGAGAGTAGGGGTAGGATTGGAGGTGCGGACGATGGGAGAGGGGTGTGTGACAGGCAGCACAGTCAGCATGGCTGTGTGTGTGTGTGTGTGTGTGTGTGCCTGTGTGTGTGTGAACATTTGCGTGTGTGTGCATGCATTTGTTTGTGTGTATGGGTGTGTTCATGCATGTGTTTGTGTGTGTGCGTGTGTGTGTTTATGCTTGCGTGTGTGTGTGAGTATCTGTGCATGTGTGTGAATGTGTGTGTACCCTCATGCATATGAGTACGTGTGTGAAAAATATGCTGAAAAATGTCTCATCCAGCCACAGCCACAACACAAGCCCACAAGCCACAGCACTTTTGACCTCTGACCTCATGGTGTTCAGAGGGGTATTTTATCTCACATCTTTAACACAGTTAAATTATTACTGGTCAAACTCCAAACCAAAAGCACTTATGTCTTCTAAGCAGATGTGGTTTTAATGAAAAAAACAGCATTAATGCATCCCTTTTCTCTACATTAGTATGAAAATGCTTATTACATTATTGCCTTCTGAAATCTACTTACTTTTTTTTTTAGAGTGGAAGAATGATGCTTTCTGAAAAATTCCTTCAATATTTGGATAGCATCAGTAGTGAAATCCTAATTACTTTGCATTTAGCAAAGTAAAAACACAAATTCAGAACTCTGCTTCTAACCCCCGGAAACTTTTCTCCATTTTCTCCTCTCTCCTCAACGCACCGCCTCCTCCTCCTCAGTCCTCCTTCGCTGCTGATGACTTTGCTGATTTCTTCGATGAGAAGGTCGCAGTCATCCGCAGTTCCTTTACAACCACCGCCCCCCTCACTGTGCCCTTCCCCCCCCTAAGGCCCATCCCTTCCTTTTCCACTTTCTCCCCCCTTACAGACTCTGATGTTTCTCAACTCCTGCTCTGCCACCGCCCTACAACCTGTGCCCTTGACCCTATCCCCTCTTCTCTTCTCCAAACTATCACACCTGACATTCTCCCATTTGTCACCTCCCTTGTCAACTCCTCCCTGTCTTCCGGCTGTTTTCCGGCGTCCTCCAAGAGAGCCCACATCACTCCGCTGCTAAAAAAGCCTACCCTGGATCCCTCCATCATCCAGAACTACCGCCCGGTATCTCTTCTTCCTTTCCTTTCTAAAACTATAGAACGAGCCGCTTCTACTCAACTTTCTTCCTTCTTTTCTAACAACAACCTGCTAGACCCCCATCAGTCTGGCTTCAGATCGGGCCACTCGACAGAGACTGCGCTCCTCTCCGTCAGTGAGTCACTTCATGCCGCTCGAGCAGCCTCCCTCTCCTCTGTCCTCATTCTTCTAGATCTCTCTGCTGCCTTCGACACTGTGGATCACTCCATCCTCCTGTCTGCCCTGTCAGCAACGGGCATCTGTGGCACAGCCCTGGACTGGATTGAGTCCTACCTCTCTGGTCGCTCCTTCCAGGTTGCCTGGGCTGGTTCGGTATCGACACCTCGGCCCCTCGCCACAGGAGTTCCCCAGGGCTCAGTCCTTGGCCCGCTTCTTTTTTCTCTCTACACTCGCTCCCTTGGCCCTGTGATCACTGCACATGGGCTATCCTACCACTGCTATGCGGACGATACCCAACTCTTCGTCTCGTTCCCGCCGTCTGATACGCAGGTTTCAGCCCGTATCTCTGCTTGCCTGAGGGACATCCAGAGCTGGATGGACAACCACCATCTAAAGCTCAACCCAGGTAAAACTGAAATGATATTCATCCCTGCTAATACCTCTCCCCATCTGGATCTCTCCATTTCCCTCGGGGATACCACACTCACGCCGTCACCCAGTGCAAGGAACCTCGGCGTGGTGATGGACAGCAGACTGTCCCTTTCCGAGAACATTGCGGCGGTGACCCGGTCTTGCAGGTTCTTCCTATACAACATACGGAGAATCCGCCCCTTTCTCACCCCCTACTCGACCCAGCTCCTGGTCCAAGCGATGGTTCTGTCCCGCCTGGACTACTGCAATTCTCTCTTGGCTGGCCTCCCAGCGTCCGCCATCAGACCCCTCCAACTCATCCAGAATGCAGCAGCTCGTCTGGTCTTCAACCTTCCCAAATACTCACATGTCACCCCCCTGCTTACTTCCCTCCACTGGCTGCCTGTCATGGCTCGCATCAAATTCAAAACATTGGTGCTAGCCTTCCAGGCAGTTAAAGGGACTTCCCCAGCTTATCTGCAAAAAATCATCAGACCCTACACCCCTGCCAGACCTCTTCGTTCAGCCTCCACAGGCCGCTTGGCACCTCCCCCTCTCAGAACCTCCACCTCACGCTCACGACTACTGTCTGTTCTGGCTCCACGGTGGTGGAACGAACTCCCCGTTGAGGTCAGAACTATAGAATCTCTCCCCACCTTCAAGCGCAAGCTGAAGACACACCTCTTCAAGCAGCACCTCTCCCCATCCCTCCCTACCTCCCTGTGAACCTTAATTGTTGTCTCTGTGACTTGCTTTGTGTATCAGTATTTTTAGTTGGCTAGGTAAGCAGTGTTTGGATAGTTAACTTTGGTGACTTTTGCTCTGTTTGTTTGTTTGTTTGTTCAAAAAAAAAAAAAAAAAAAAAAAAAGGCCCTTGTCCTTCTCCTTGTTGTACAGGTAGCAGTTGAAATTGTACTTACCTCTAGGGTCTTTCAGCGAACTTATCCCTGGTTATGGGTATGCACTTTGTTGTACGTCGCTCTGGATAAGAGCGTCTGCCAAATGCCAATAATGTAATGTAATGTAATGTAGCAACTGATTTAAATCTGAGACGGCAGGTGAGTTGTCTTCATCTCAAGTGATTTTAATCAAATATCTAAATCAGAATGAAAACTAATACACTAAATGGTCCTCTGTCTGGCCCTGTCCCTGTCTGTAATGCTGTCACTGGACTCTCATTCAACTGGGTGTGGGTTTACGTCCTGGGTAGATTATCACTCTGCCCTATTATAGGCTTGGATGGGCTGCTTTACTGTAATGTGCCCTTTAAAAAACCCTGTTAAGATGTAAGGTTTTAAAGGTTTAAGGTTTGTAAGATGTGCTCTGTGTCGTGTTTTTGGATTCCCTAAATTGATATTGCAGTTAGCATAGCTGAGTGTGAACACAGGACAGTACAGAAAGTTACAACCAGCTGCATATCGCGTCATAACGCTAATCTCGCTACACGATGCTATGCCACTTTATAAAGTCATGTCATTCTCAGTGGAAGGGGGGCGTAGACAGAGGAGCGTAGACAGAGGAAATGTCTCACCTCAGTGGTAGTATATTTGTCTTACTCAGCCAAAATGTAAAGGAAATGTTATTTTATTTTAAGTCTAACTAAAAGACTAAAATACTTGTTGAGACTGCTTTATTTTTATTTTATTTGTAGTAGTGTGGTGGAACCTGGAGCAGCCAGTTTGAGATTGGTTTATTTTAGTTTTTTTGTGTTGAGAGAGGAGAGGAGCAGTGACGATAGACAGGGCAGAAGAGAGGTTTTTGGGATATGTGTGTTGGGGTTATGTACAGAGAGGTTCTGTCCTCGTTGGCAGAACTCTTCCGGAGTATTTGGCCCCTGGGAGGCTTGTACGCAGTCGGCCAGCCAGCTCTGTCTTTGATTTGCCGCTAATTACCCAGACAGAGCCGGGGGGAGAGATGGGGGGAGACGTTTTAGGCTGTTCTATTATTTGCCTGAATTCGCACAGCTTTTTTATTGCTAGACTCCTTCAATTCCTGCTCTCTTTTTTTCCCTTGCTCTGTCTAAAACATGGCTACATCAGGGCCCAAAGCAGGATTACTGAGTTAGCTGGAGAACTGCACTGAGTAAAGCCTGGAACCCTAAAAAAGTTAAAAAAAAAAGAGTTTTACTCAATGCCGTTATCCAGCTAACTGAGTAACCCTGCTGATAGTTCAGTTTGTAGAGGCTTTTAAAGGTCAATCTCTGGATTTAACATAACCAATTACACAAATTTAACTATGTCCAGATCCAAAGTTTGTAATCCAGACAGCAGATTTATACATTATATAACCAAGCTCTCAGTGAGCTTTTTCATATGCCCTCTTTCCCTGCATCTGAATGAAAGCACACACCCTCATTATCCCACTGTCACTGTAGCGCAGCTCGCTACAGTGGTGTAGATTTGGTTAATTAAGCTCATCACTTAATGAGTAGAAGAGTTAATTAAACAAGGCCTAGGGAATAGGGAGGGCTGCTTATGGAGAGGAGTTTCTGATAGCAGTGTGATGCGCAGGAGAGGAAAAATCCTAGTCACTGAACGAGAGAGAGCTCATTCTGTGTGCCGTGTCAGACATGTCTCATCCTAAGTGAGATATTCTAAACATGTCGGAGAGAAGTGCTGAGCCATTTGTGTTTAATGTTGCAGAATCCATCCATCCATCCATTATCTTAACCCGCTTATCCTGAACTGGGTCGCAGGGGGGCTGGAGCCTATCCCAGCATACATTGGGCGAAAGGCAGGAATACACCCTGGACGGGTCGCCAGTCCATCGCAGGGCACACACACCATTCATTCACACACTCATACCTATGGCCAATTTAGACTCTCCAATCAGCCTAATCTGCTTGTCTTTGGACTGTGGGAGGAAACCGGAGTACCCGGAGGAAACCCACGCAGACACGGGGAGAACATGCAAACTCCGCACAGAGAGGCCCTGTCCGACGAGGATTCGAACCCAGGACCTCCTTGCTGTGAGGCGGCAGTGCTAACCACTGCCACTGCACCATCCATGCCGCCATGTTGCAGAATACATTTCATTTTTCCATAGGATTTCAATTATATTTTCATGCTTTTCAATAAAAGTTATGAAACCTGCTTGGAACAAATTTCCTAACACTTTTTTACGAGAATTTGGTCTCACTCCCTACAATCATAAGATTGCTTGATAACATTACTGTACTTTCTGCAGAATTCTGCCAATTCCCGTAATTTGAGTCAGTATTTCTCTGAGCGTCCGAGTAATCTGTCTCATGGGATTCTTTTTTTCATCATCTGAAAGTAACTGGCGGTGAGGGAAAGAGACATTAATGCGCATTGAGTTTGAATGCCTCTGTCTCGCGCGCGTGTGAAGACTAAGAGGTCGAAGGGGCATCATGCAGGAGTGCGCGCCTGTCCGCGGGGGCGGTCAGAGAGCTGGGTTGTGGGTTTGCTTTGCGACGCCTCTTTCTCGAGTCAGATTTCAGTCGCAGTGACGGGACAGATAATAGCCTCTGTAGTGCCTCGTCTTCACCAGAGAGAGAGCTGCAGGCTTGGTGGTTCAGTCATGGCACATTTTGAGAACACACATTCTCAGTTAGAGTTATAATAAGGTTTTCCCAGTAGACTTACAAAAACATGTACCTACCTGTATAGGGATATAATGGCTTGTCACATGGCCAGTACTCTCAAAGGCCAGTACTCTCACTGTACCCTTTACCCTTTTAGACTAGTATTCTAAGGTACATCTATGACCCTGTGAGGGAACATTGGTTCAAGAATGGACCCCAACAATGTGTTTTTTTTTCTCTTAAGTAGAAAATATTATCTTATGTTAAGTGAATGTTTGCTTGACAAGTGAAATTTTGGTAACATTCTCTTTTTTTTTTTTTTTTTAGCAAAATAAAGTACAAGGAAAAAAGACTTTAATATAAGACTAAAATAAGTCTCAATATAAGACTATAATACTCATAACTGTCTTAGTTATTTTTTGTTTTTTTGCAGTGTACCGTACCCCTTTTTCTGACAGTGTAGATAATGGATCATTGAAAAGTAATTCATTTGCTGAGCCGCTGGCACAGAGATTTATTGGCTCTGGGTTTTGAACTCCCAGGTGTTCCTGCCAGTCCTCCTAATCCCAGAGGGCAGAGGAATATTAGAGGGAAAGGGTTCTGTGTTGCTCAGATTCCTGAAGAGGAAAGATGTGAGCAGCGTATGACTCAGTGCACACAAAATACAAAAGTCCTGGTGTACATGTATACAGGTTTGAAGCATCCATCTTTCATCAGAGACAAACTGTTACCCCCGCCCCCATCCATGAAATCTCCTTTCCCAAGGGCACCAGTTATTGTGGGCAAGAATAAACAAGCAATGATCAAAGCTTAACTTTGTAAACCTTTACATCACTGACATTCCACTCATGGTGTAAATCTGGTCACCAGTTTTTCTGGATTAAGTGGGGTCTTCCTGGAGGCATTCACAACCTCCATGTAAATTATGGCTCACAAATTAGCAGCCTTTTACTGAGGAGACTTTACAGGAGCTCTGTACCAGTGAGACCCTGATCACCTTGCTCTGACCCCTGAGACAGGCCGAGTAGGGAAGATTCATGTGGACACCCCTCAGATTAATGGGCTAATGTTGCAAAGGGGCAGGGGTATTGGGGAGATGAGAGAACCAGGTGTGAGTGAGTCACGTATGAGGCCAGAGAGGACCACACCTGCAGATCCACAGAGTGCATGTTTACCCTGAAGAAATGAGGATCCTCGCCCTGCTTCATTGGATGTTCAAGGCCATTGAAGGCTGCAGATCCAAAATGCCTATTCTATTTTTTGTATGCTGCCAATATGAATAAAAAAGTTTAAAGTATCTGGATAGTGAAATATGTCAGTGTGAATATGTCACACTGAGAGATCCAAGACCCAGCTTCAATGCCCGAGCAGAATACAGGCAATGAATGCATACAGACCACTCCCAAATACCAATACCTTATAAAACCAGTGATTAGGTAATAGGCCACAGCTATAGTGATTACAATGAAGCACAGCTGTGGTCCTACCTGTAAGTAAAGTTGGTACTGCCCCCTGGTGGACAGCACCTTAATTTGCTTTCATGGCACCACAAAAGATAGATCTAAGAATCTCATGGTCCCATGAGATCTCATGCACTATTAAACTAGCCTCACTGCGTATTTGAGACTAACTATAATTGTATGATACACCCGGGAAAAACTGGACATTTGCTTTTCACTGACTTTTCACAAAGCCACCACTCCAAAAGTCGGTAGGATTCAATTCAATTAATGTTTATAGTATTGTATAGTATAGCATCGACAGAGGCATTGTCACAAATATGGTTTACAGTCTAAACAACGAAAGGAAAATTGGGCAAAAGCCAGGTCAGAACGCACTACACAATGAGCAAGAGGTAAAAAAAAAAAAACCCCAGTGGGAAGAAAACCACTCAAAAGGTGTTGAGGAAAAAAAACCAGAATGGGGAGAAATCTCAGGAGGAACCCGATTATAGAGGGGGGTACACCTCCGCTGGCCGCCCCAGTGTCATAAAATGGCTTCACAAAGGTGTATAAATAAGTTTTAGTCACACCTGAGCTATATTTCACACCTAGGTGTACCATCGTGGCGAAAGTAGGGAAGGCAATATGGTGCGCTAGAAATATTTTTAAATTTAATTTTAAAATTAGCTGGATCAGGTGATTCTCACCGTGTGCTTTTTATTGAGTGTGATTGAGTCCCCTTTCTTTAATTTTGATTAAGGAGTGCTAAAACCACGGCATGTAATGACTGCGCACTGGGCATAGTCCTCAGGTCATGCTCTCCCACTGACCGATAGACTCGTGGGAGTAATGGAAGCCTAATCAAAATCGTGAGTGGAAAAGAGGAGGAGAATGAGGTAAACTTTTATGGTTAACAGATGCTTTTAGCTTTTAGAAACGTACACAGATTGCATTTATACCGACACTCACTTTATTCAACTGGATATACTGTATCACTGAATAAACCAACCAGTGACAACAACAAAATAAATAAAACCTGAATGAATTATAACAAAATGAAGACTGAAGTGTGGGTAATATAGCCAGCTGCCCACGCATCAAATCAGTGACACATATGAATGAAAACCAGGATGGCTGAAGTTGAATTATGGTTAATTATTGTCGTCTGTGTTTGTCTTTTTGTGCCCAGCCATTAACTTGGATGGAGGCTTTGATGTGGGTGTGACTCACTGCTCATCCTTTTATAATGTGTGTATGTGTGATTGTGTGTGTGCATGCATGTGTGTGAGTGTGTGGGCACACATGTGCATGTGTGAGTGTGTGTGTGCATGCGTGTGTGTGAGTGAGTGTGTGTGCATGTGTGTGTGAGTGTGTGTGTGTGTGAGTGTACGTGCATGTGCATGCATGTGAGTGTGAGTCCCTCACACACAGATCTCTCTGTCCCCCTGCAGGAGGGCCTGAAGTTTCCAAAGCCGTCTTTCATTGAGGACGACAACATGCAGATGAGTCACCCCTCGTTTATCATCCCCCTTTTCCCTCACAACCCTGCTGTCCTATAAACACCTCCCTCTCAATGGAGCTGCTTCAATGGCTGCGTGAGACAGCAGGAGGACCTCACAGTACCCACAATGCACTGCAGCTCTACCACATGGCCATTACCTCGCTTTCTTGGCCTCATCACGTTGAGTCACATGCCAGTGTTAATAATCTATAATCTCCCTTGGAGCCAGCACATTAGGTGTAATATATTTACACTCAGTCATAATCTGAGAACATTCCCCAGGAGGAACATCACAATGGACGCTTCAAAAGAAATCCATGCCTGTGCTCATGGGAAGGAAACATTTGTTTTGGGGAATTCTGGGTAATTTCAAAGCATTGCCAAGAGAAGTGAAATGCTTGTTATTCCTCAGATTCAGCTCAGCAAATTGCCCTGACTCACACAGTTGCTTTGCGGTGAAGGGCAACTGTGCTCATTGTTAAAGGCACAAAAGTGCCAAGTTTACTAAGAGCGACAGTTAGAGAGTTAGCGAATGCCACTTCTATTCACATTTAACCTCAGACGACGGTCAGACTGTCTCCCCCAACACCCCACAACTCAAAACTGCTGTTGTTTAGTAAATGTGTCATAAAGCCTTCCAGTAAGTCGTGTTAGCCCCTGTTACCCCCTGTGCAGTTACACACATGGTCAATTAATGCCATCATCCCTGCACTACGTGATTACTGCTAGGGTTGTAAAGTTTTTTAGTTTTTTTCTGCCTGATCTTATTTGAGTACAATAATTGGCTGCTGTTTTGTCTATTGGCCCACAGCAGTAACTGAATCACTGTGCATTTGTGATGCCGTCCATATGTGGTGGAACACAGAGCCTGAGCAATTTTTCAGTAAATTCATTAATCTGTGTTAAAGGTACAATCGGTAAGATGTTTGTGTTAAAACATTGTTTCAAGACCATTGTAAATCCCTTCCTATCATTGAAAAGGGCTCACTGACATGTCGACTCACCCTCTGCCTGTGTTTATAGTCCTTAAATTCGGGTTTCAAAATATACCGACCTGACACTCTGTACCAAAACATTATAGAACTGTACAATAATTCAAGCTCATTTGTTGAAAATTGGTTCCAATTGCCACAGCCAATGGCGTTTCAAAGTGAGTGTTTACAGAGGGGGGGAGGGATAAACAGTGTTGTGGTTTGAAGGAGTTTGTTGCTGCTCTTCCTCTCTTGACCGTTAGATGACCTATTGTACCTTTAAGTGTGTTTGTGTGTGTGGAGGAGGGGGTGTCAGAATTGATAACGGACTGGTGAACCAATCACCACAGACACATACACTAAATACCAATACATTACAATCAAAATGTCCTTAAAAAAAGGAATAAAGTTGTATTCTGGGGCCCGGTGACGACTGCAGCCCTGAACCACTGAATGTAATGTGCGTAGGCCAGCAGCAGATTCTGTGGGTGACTCCAGTGCAATCAGGCTGAATGGCAGCAGTGATGCGTGTGACAGGTCAGGTGTGGAGAAGGGAAATGGTCCTGAAGCCTGCGATGGTCTGATACCGCTGGAGGAGGACGCTTGGATCCGACCCGGCGGGTGCAGCAGGGAGCCGTGGAGGTGGCTCTGGGGTAACGCGGTGGTTTGGGGGCACAGAGGCTAACGGGAGAGTGATGGCAGAAGGAGGGAGCCGCTCTGCACATGAGAGCGGAAGGATAAGACAGCAGGAAATGACTCAATGAGAGCAGCTGCCTCTATCAGTTTTCCTCCTCCGTTCCCTCTCTTTCCTCCCTCTCTGTTTCTTTCTCTCTCCCTTTCTCTCTCTCTCACTCTCTCTCTCTGTCCCTATGGCCTGATTGTGCTCTATATTTTTCAGTTGGACTTCTGTCCTGATGTATGCAACTTCATCTAAGTCAAACCTGTTTGAATACAGTATGTCAAAGTACTATTAAATGTATACAAATGTGTCTTTTCATTTTAACACTATTTAACTTACTGTACACTGATACCTGCAATTCTAGGGAGATATCTCCATGGAAACTACTACTGGGTATGATGTTTGCCGTGTTAATGTGAGCATTGTGGTAACATTTGTAGTATTTCTTTTTTGCTTTTGATCTGCTATGTTGGGTAATATCTATGAAATTTTACATGACACTATTTCTACATAATTAATCAATCATAGAAAGAGTCTAAGCTTTCAAAACTGTCCATCATTGGTATACTTCTCAAGTTAAGAATTGGCATAACTTTTGTAAGGTTATAAGCTTTATAATGTTATAAGATACATAAATTACAGCTATAAGTGACAGCTACAGTTATTCTGTAATGCATGTGGCACTGTTTTCTATTGAACAAGAGTGGCAAATTTAGTTGGGATCATAAAACATTCAACATCTAACATTTAACTTAAGTGTTGCCGGTATGGTATCTTTGCCTTTGTAATCTCATAGTAGTCTCAGATACGTAGGGGGCTACGTTGATATAATTTGATGACGATATACTAAATAACTTGAATTAATTTTAAACCATAAATATGCATTTAATTAATGACAACATGAAAAACCAAATAATGTAGCACAGTTGGAATATAATGCAGTAACGCTATTTTGAAATCGATTTTAAGAGCTTGTAGTATCCTTTGCATATTTGTGAGTAGATGGTGCAAAACAAACCGTAGCCAGTAATCAGCTAAATAAGAGCATTGTTTAACTGTAAATTTAACAGCACAAAAATGCATATCAAAATCTAAATGTGCTTCTAAAACAGATGTTAGTCACACTAGAGATCAGATACAAAGGTACAGTATTTTATGATACAGAGTACATAAATGCAATGGGCTGCAGTCAAGTGATCATCACCCCTTTCCTCAGTTAGTACAATTAGTCATATTTGTTTCGTTCATTTCTGAACTCAAAACTGTAAATATATTAGAGAGGGTAGCATGACATCCGATAATCTTCTTCTGGAAACAAAATGTTTCTGGTCTCCATGTTGTTGGACTGGTTACACTGCAAACACGTGTTTTGGTCTTGTTAAGAGACAAGAGACTTCATATCTTCTCTCAAGTAGAAACAAATAGCTAGTTTTAAGTTACTGTGTCCTTGACAAGTGAAATTGTCTTATCTCATTGGCAAATCTTGAAATAAGTCAAACTGTCTCACCTCATTAGCAACATTCTTTTTCTTATTTTCTTATTTGAAATAAGATTTTAAGTCTAAATATAAGACTAAAATACCTTTGTTAAGATTGACATATTCTTTTTTGGATTTTGCAGTGTAAAATGTGAACAAAGCGAAATACGAATACGCAGACTGTTAGTACATCGAAAACGCATTACTCTTCCTTCCTAATCAAATGTCATGAAGCATGTTCTTCATTCTGAATGCAGCACAGGTGAAACTCTGGGACTTTCCAACTCCTTTAGTTGCATGGACTGACCTAAGCAGCCAAAAAAAGGGCTCTTTCAAGCGCAACTTAAAAATGCAATTTTTAACAAAAGATTTTAACAAACAGCAAGTTACTTTCATCTAGGTGCCAGAACAATATTTCAGTGAGTATAGATGGGTACGGACAGAGATTCAGATATAAAAGATAGTGTTTATATTTCCATGAATGCATTCTGCAGTGCTGCACATTGGAGGTGTAGATTCAGGCCTTGGATTGACAGGGACAGAGAGGGTGGGAATTCTCGCCATCCCGCCTGTGATCTCCTGAGTCACCCGCCCCCGGTGGGAGGAATCTCAGCAGGTGATCGCCCCCACCCCCTCCCCCCCTGACCTCCAGCCTCCTGACTCAGGCACCAGCTATGAGAGGCAGGCAGAGGCATGAGGCGCCAGGCCCAGCCCACCTGGAGTGGGGTCACGGACGGGAAAGTCCCCTGCTTCTCCGGCCCGAGTGGATCCCCCTCCCACCACGACTGCGTAGCTGTGAAATGTGTTCAGTTATCCAGACATTCCTACCCCAGGCCTTAGAGTCACTACTAGGGATGAGTATCGATTGGATTCTGCTGCTAAAACGATACTTTTAAAACAGCGTTGGTGCCTAAACCCATACTTTCTTTAAAATAAAGAACAAGCGATAGTAGTAAAGAGTGTCATTTTTATACAAAAGTGAAGAAATGTAGCATACATTTTAAAAATTAATTTATATATTATACTTACTTATACGTATACTTAATTTATATATTCATACAATTCTTTCACATTTTGACTGAATTTAACATTAGCCAGCTTGCTAACGGTACCTGCTGTCACTAGCTGAGTCAACAGAGTGACTGTAACTTTAGCTATTGAGAAGGTGTGTGGCACCAAAATAAGGCACCAAAACCTACGTTGTGACTGGTATGGTATGTTGCTACCAGGTTTCGGCAATCGACACCCATTCCGAAACCAGACCATAAGGTCACACTGAATCTTAGTCCAGACTGTAAGGTCACACTGAATCTTAGTCCAGACTATAAGGTCACACTGAATCTTAGTCCAGACTGCAAGGTCACAGTTCATGCAAACACAGTCTGTAAGGTCGATCCTCTAAAGCCAGACTGCGGGGTCAGCGGATATCCTACCCCAGAGCTGGTCACACCCCTGACCAGGGGGTGTAAGGCAGCACCGGCGAGGGGGAGAGAGGGATGTGTGGTGTGTTCGACATGGGACGGGGACAGTGCAGTCGTGGGAACACAGTAGGGAGCTTGTGTCAGGGACAGCTGTGTCCTCTGGCAAAACTAACAATGTCCTCCTCAATCCCCTATTTCTCTCTCTCCCCTACTGCCTCGTTCCCTCTCTTATCCCTCCCTATCCTGCACACACCACCACATAATGGCAGGGATAATGGCACGTCTCAGCATCGATGGAGATAAACATGACAAAACTAGTCAGTGCCAATCAGCCTTCTCTCTGAATATTTCTGTTCATATGGAAATATGGGCAAGAGCGACATATGTAAAGACAAATATAAATATGAAAGAAGAGGCACTGGACAGATTATACAAATATTTGTCACTTCTATCTAAACACACTGAAAAATGACATCACCCTAGAATAAACCTTAAACACTGAATATTAATATGGATATGAATGTGTTGAAAATGTAATGGTTTATAGTTGGTGGGTGAATGGATAATAATTTTATTTTTTGGAACCCCGGATGCATCCCTCCATCTAATCCCCTCCGCCCACCCTCTGATACTGCAGCTGGAACAAGACTGTTTTGTCTCTAAGGGGTCACAGTGCAACCTGATGGCCTGATATCTGTCGGCCATTTCCTCTCAACAGTCAGGTCATGTACTTCAGAGAGAGTTACATCATTGCAGAACAGAATAGACTCTTCTGCAGTCAGTCTCTCTTTTTACCTTTGTGCAAACAAACAAACAAAAAAATATTTCTAGAATTTTTTGCTAAATAAGAAAGAAATATTGCAATGGGGTGAGATAGCTTGACAAAAGCTTGACAAATATTTTACTTGTGAATCAAAGAGTCACTTAAAACAAGATAATATTTTCTACTTCAGAGGGGAATAATGAGATTTGTTTAAGACTGAAAGAGGTCTGCAGTGAGCAGGGTGGAGTTCCCTCTTCGTGAGTGTGTTTGTGCATGTCACGGTGAGGTAGCGGAGCAGCAGGCAGCTCTCAGGTGCGGCAGGTGTCGCAGGGTTGTTTGGGGTTCAGGAAATCAGAGTCGGGGTGCGAGAGCTCGACCCCGCCCCGCAGCTGCCCGGCGTGGGGCCGACAATGCGCCGCCCGCCCCCTGGAGTACAGGGGCCTGCAGGTGCGCGGAGAGCTGAAAGGGGTAAGTGCGGGGCGGGGCAGCAGGGACCAGGACAGGAGAGGGTGGCTCTTTGTCAGTTAGGTTTAAACAGCATTGGAACAGAGCTGTAATCACCGCATTAGTGGCATGATTGACAGGTCTCTGTTTAATCATTAGTCATTATTTTCACCCAAGCAGGTGAGTGGGAGCTGAAGCTGGCAATTACTATTGCAACTGCCCCCTCTGACACACATGCACAAACACACACACACTGTTTGACCTTTGCACAAACCGCAGCCAGTGAGTGTGTCTACCTTGATTGCCACCTGAGAAGCCTTCATTTTTCTTACACAAACACACGTGCAGGCAAACCTCACTGATTACCTGAACAATGGTTGAGTTTACAACTCCAACTCTCTCTCTCTCTGTGAGCAGCGAGGACACACTGGCCAGACTGATGTGTGATTTCACACAATTTACACACCAAATACACTGACTGCACACATCACACACCAAACACACTGACTGCACATATCACACACCAAACACACTAACTGCACATATCACACCCGTGACACTGATAGCATATATCACACCCGTAACACTGATAGCACATATCACACATGCAACAGACAGACTACACATATCACACATATTATAACAGACTGATTGCACACATTGTGCACACATTGTACACATAAAAGACGAACTGCACACATCACACATTTTGCAACAGTGCTCCTGAGAGGAAGAAGCCAGTGCAGCACCATGCGCAGTTTCCTGTCAGAGCCACAGAGACATGTAACACAAGCAGCTCAATGTGTTTAAAAGCATTGCTAAGTCTGTTTGGATTTCAGAAGTCATTATTTTATGTTATTATCCATGTGATAAGGCTGGAATTGATCTGATCTGCAGAGAGAGAGAGAATGAGAGAGAGAGTGAGTGCTGCTGATCTTGCGACCAGCACAGAAGAGATTGGACTGTGCAAACTCTCTTTCACAAGATGACCAGATCACCCCTGATATGAAAAAGATGACATGCAAATTCTCACTGGGGTTAACACTCAAACTGGAGGCATGGACACTGGGCTAATTGTGTCTCCTCCTGGAGTGAAATTTGCATAGTTAGACTGTGAGAGTGAGTCTCTCTCTCTTTCTCTCTCTCATTCTCTCCACCAACTTTCGCTCTCTCTCATCCAGTCTCTGCCTTCTCTTGCTCTCTGTCTCTGCACAGTCTGTCTTATTTCCTCTCTCAAAACAAAGAGGAGGGCAGGTGGGGTGGGGGGAAACGAGCTACAATACCAGATTAAACTAAACGGAAAAATTGTTCATCAGCATATCATGTGACCGCAGTCACCCAATGGGGCTGGGGAGTTTAGAAGGGAATGGTTAAATTCGCATTTGGGGTTATGAGAAGCCTTCTGTGGGCCACCACACAACCACAAACCAGAGCAGGGAGCAGTCATAGCTCTGCTCACACCAGAGAGAGAGAGAGAGAGAGAAAGAGAGAGAGAGAAAAAGAGAGAGAGAGGGAGAGAGCAAGAGAGAGAGAGCGTGTCAATTTCAACGTGAATCACCGGGATTGCCGAAAACCACAACGACTCCTTCCAGCGGAGTGCTGGTGCTGTTGCTCCCCTGCAAAGAGGTATGTTAACTGCAGATTTCCACCCAGCTTTCAGAGCCTTCGCTATGCCCATCGCTCAAGGACAGGACCTCCAAACAGCCCAGACCGGGGCCACCAGCAACACTTTGGGCATCTGAGAGAACATACGAGTGCTAGAGAAGGTCTTGGACTTGAGCGACAACAGGATATGACGACCACCCCCCAAAAATTTGTTTGTTCATGTGCTTATTAGCAAGTGTGTTTACCCATCCATAAATGCGTGTGTGTATGTGTGTGCATCATATCTGCAGTGGGAGAGGAGGACGAGCCATATTTGAACAGAGAGGGACAACCTCTTTCTCAGAAGGAGCTCCACATCTATGAAGAAACACATGGCCTCCAACAGCATCTTTGAGTCCTTTCCATCGTACCAGACGTGCTTCGTAAGGGGTGAGTGAAAACACAGCGCGGTGTTCTGGTGGAAGGGAGAGTGGTGTGTTGAGTTGGGTCAGTAGATATACAGTAGGAGAGGTACACTGCAGAGCGGGGGGTGGATGGGATTCTAAGGTATATTTTATTTACTTGATTGAGCAATGCCTCAATGCGATGGAATTGTTGGTTGCTGTGGCTGCAATGTTATGTCTGAATTAGACCATGTGGGAAACCACAGTCCCTTCACTGAGCATGCCACACTACGGGCACTTCAGCCTTCTGAACCTCAGGATCAGATCTACAGTAGTTTCCCAGGAATAAAGGTACAGTGGGGGTACATTTTCCCAAATGTACCTTGAAAGGTGCAATAAAGTAATTTGGATACTAATTTGGGTACCTTTTACAAGCCAGGGTCAGACTTAGACCCATGGATAGGGGTACAATTTAATGTATCTATGGGATACCACTCCAATGATAAGTATTTGCATTTTTAGGCACTGTTTTGGTATCTTTTTCTCTGAGAGTGCATTTTGAGCATTTGAAAAGTGTGCTTTGATTAAATTGGTTGATTATGTTGGTTTATTCTTCCACATTTCTATGTTTTATCAACAGAATGAAAATCAGCTGTAGGTTTAACTGGGAGGATGTTTGTGTTATGCAGGTTATGTGTGACAGTGCATTGGTTGTTCTTTTGATTGCAATGTTAATTGATTGATTGACTGAACTAATGGGGGTTATACAGGGTCATGTTGCCTGTTTTGTCAGATGTCCTCTTTCTCTGGACATTTCTTCTTTTTGAGACCAAAAATATCTCCTAAACATCTAAAAATGTCCAGTCAGCTCATTCCACAGACCATGACAAACAAATAGTCTCGTATGGTTTTCACAACACCCACCTGCGCTTGTCCTCTTTATTTTAATTAAATCCAATATATGGTCACTCCTAAAATTACATATGCTCGTTTCCAAAAAGAGTGTGCAGTATTAAACATTTTCTCAGAGATGTTTTTTTACGCCTATAACCTTAGGGGGAACAGCTGAACATTTCCAAAAAAGCCAGAGTCAAATAGGAGTATTCTTTCAGTGTAATTAAAGGAGCGGAGCGATGGAATTGATTGTGATGCAGAGGCCATGTGAGGGTGGGCCGGAGGCTGTGACACAGCGTGCAACACAGTCACAGTGCCAGAGAAACATTCCTCAAACCACATGGCAGCCGGCGCTATGTGGCAAACACAGTCCGCTATAGATCAATAGATTAGTATTTATATGCTATATACACACACGCACTCGCATATTTCTGTTCTTAATGAACCCCGCTAAAGCGGGTGTGAAGGTCCGTGTGGAGACTGATCATTTTCTGCTCAAAGATAAGTGCATTTGTCAATCGTCAATTGCATAACCTGTTCTTAGAAAAATGACACTTGAAGAGCATTCTGGCAAAAGAACAAAACATCTTCAAACTCAGCCAGAACTGATTTGGGGATAATAAATGTTTAATTAGCAAAACATGAATCCTGGGAAATCCAGAAGAGCAGTGGGGAGGAAGACCTGATTTGTGATCTTTGTTGATCTCTCGTGGGAAAAAAGCAATTTGCATTTCATGGCGCTGAATGGAGCTTGTGTGCTCTCCAGAACTGTCCCAGGCCGGCAGCCGAATGGCTGTCAACAGGCCGAGTTTGTCAGCATGCAGCTTTCACAGCACACATCTTCCTGGTGAAAAGTCTGTGAAATGCCATGTCGGCGTTCAGGTGAAAACCCACAACATTTTGGTCGAAAATTTAACCAGGCTATATCCAGGTAAAAAACTAGACCTATGTTTGGGTTAACCTAGTCATTTCATGTCAGAACATCTCTCAACCTAGATTTCCACCCCTCTAGACGTCTAGACTCTGGGGTTATGACTTCCACCACACATGTCCCCGCAAAGCCGTTTGTCAGCATGCAGCTTAAGACTACTACCACATGCGTCCCCACAAAGCCTCTCACATCTCTATCTCACACCACACACATCAGCATGCCCCCCGGCCGTGCCATCCTGCATGTCTGTCACCACATATCATAGTATGTTGCACCCAACACCAGTGCGTCTCTTGTCAGGCACAACGGCATGGCTGTCAGCTATGTGCTTCTGCAGAGGTGCTGCCAGGTTCCCATGTTCAGATGTGCCAGAAGCAGTGCGTCAATGTCGTTCACGAGAATTGTGCGGGGCCTCACTTCTCGAGAACTGCGTGGACGAGCCTCACTTCTCTCACTCGAGCTTCCTGCCCTCTTGGTGCCTCCAGCAGCAAAAGTTGTCAGTTAACGCCGGAAGTTTATCGCTGTGCTGCGTATGTATGCTAGCTTGCACAAGTACAGCAGTGTTGGAGTTGGCTTTTTTTTTCTCCGACTCTTACACACCTCGCCCCTGCAAGAGCTAAGGGTGAAGCCTGTGAGGTTGTGAAGTTTCTCAATGAGTATCTGCGGCAGTTTATGAGGTCTTGCGGACAACCACAGTCTGAATCAGAGTGCCCTCGTTCCTCACCCCATCCACGCACAGTGTGCTACAGCACGGGGCTGTTGGCCACTTGCATGGCCGTGCAGTGACATTTTTAGGGGCAGGTGCTCAAAGTGAGAAAAGGGCACGCCAACCGTTTTACCAAAATGAATGATGGAGCCGTGGGGGCTAAAGTAACGCACCTTGATGTGGTTAGTCCGAGCTGTTGCACACCGAGCTGCACGCGCATTTCGCGCCCCGGTCCTGACAAAGCCGAGTTCGGCCGGCTCTTGTGGAATGGCATAATTGACTCGCCGGTCCGAGGGAGGGACTCAGCAGGGGTTAGTAGGATTGTGCACAATAGCATCACGGTCACGGGCGAGACGATACGGCTTGAAGAAAGTGTGTCATTCTCAGGATCGCTAGATCCATCCGGAACCGACGGTGTGTCCTCAGGTAACATCAATAATTGGAATAGATAGGCTGCCAAATTTAGAGAAAATGGGAAAAATTTGAAAACAAAAATAAATAAAAAATGAATGAATGAATGAAAATAAAAAAATGAAAATGCCATGTGGCATAACTGTGCACTAGGGTGACTTTGGGGTTTGGTGAGAGGTGTGAAAAGAAGAGATGGCTTGGAGAAGGGTTGGAGATTGGCGGGAAGGTGCAAGAGATACAGTTACTCCTCTATCGTTGTGCAAGTGGAATTTTTTAGAGTTTGGAGGCGTGTGAAATTGGCTTCCTTATCTGAACTTAAATTGCCAGAAACCATGTGATTCACCTCCTCTGCTCACGAAGCAACCACAAGCGCATTTATCTCTTTGCGTCGTCCTGTAAGTGAAACTGACACTTACTGAAACTGAGTTAAAAGTGTTCCCTCAGCTCCTCCACTGGTCTTATCTTCTTTAAGGTTTACCACAGATCCTGAGCAAAAAGCAATATCATTTAGCCACTATTTAAAAAAGCTTGTTTTTGATTTTCTTAACGTAAGATTAAATATATCAATGGGCTTGAAAGGGTTAATTATTATGATAACACAAATGCATCTCCAAGTGAAATGATCTAGGAAGTATACAGTACAAGACACTTCCAACAATGTAATTGCAGCAGTTTATAGAATCTGTAAAGCTGCCATTGTTGTGTGAGCAACAATAACTTTTTTCCCTTATGGACAAACAACCAACACTGTGAGCTCAATGCTCCATGGGACAATGAATGCAATATCAATTAAAGACCAGGGTCATATGCTTTTCAATCATTTTTAGTTCATGAGTAGGTGATAAGAGAAGTTTGTGCAGTGGTATTGTGCTGTTTTATGTGTCTCCAAAGGTTTTTGGCACAAACTTCTATACCTCCACCATAGGAGGCCTCCGCCTGTCTTCTTAGATGTTAGCCTGAGCCCACACTAAGTCTCCCACAGTCTCGCACACACACACACACACACACACACACACGTACACACACACCTCCACTGACCATCTGTTCCTACCAGGTTTCCTCCAGTGACCCTCGCTTCCCAGAAATGCACAGACACTGCCCGCTTAACGGGTTGGCCCATGCGGACGGAACGGGTCCAGATTGTTCTCACGCCCGTATATTCATCCAGTGTTTATTGTAATGTCCGAAATTTCAGAGCCGTTTTTCTGCTCCAAAGAACAGAATGTCAGGTGGATTTACGCACACCCTTCCCTCGGTCTCCGAACCTCTCCAAAAGCACCGGACCTCTGGCCTTCTGTCCGACTCTGATTCTGTTTATCAGCACCCCCAGGACCTCCAGAAGGAAGCCTTGATCTGTCTTTTTTTAGATTTAGAGAGAAACACTTTCAAAAGTTATAATAAATTGCCATTGGGCAGTGTCAGAGCGCTCGTATATTAATTTGAATGTGGTTTACCACAGAGGATGTGGACCCCGATGGGCCATGCCCAAGCAGGGGCCACACTGTTCACACCACCCGCGAGATCCTGAGTATCCCCCCCTCCAGTCCAATGAGGAGACCCTGTGTGTTACTGTGTGCATGTGTGTGTGTGTGTGTGTGTGCATGTGCGTGATTGAGTTCAGGGTGGACTTCGCATGCGTGTTCAGCTCGAGACAAAACTAGGTAGTTTCTACATCTAAATGAGATAACAATAGTGGGTGCAGTAAAACACATAATTATTGGCTCACGTCAGGTACAATTTTGACTTTGTCAGTATAATATTAACAGATCAAAAACTAGGAACCTTCCAGCACCCAATGGTAACCTTCGGCAGCCCACTTGGTGTGGAGTTTGTGTGGTCCAACAGTGCAGAGGTCCATTTTACCTCACATAGACATACTGTAGGCATATGACTGCCGGAAACATAGCTGGTGAAATGAAGGAAACAAATGAATATACAACAAAAATACAAGTTACTTTACATTAAACACCAATTACCTCTACTGTTGTGCCTCTATAAAAAGCAGAAGCATTTTCTGTAGAGGCTTAGCGCTCTGCACACTCCTCACTACTGGCAGGTGTCACCCTTTAAAACAATAAGCTATTTAGTTTCACAGCAGAGCATCAGGTTGTCATGGAATTTATGCAAAAATACTTCTATATGTTGTCACGGGATACTAGACTAGATCTACACACTACACTCAAACTAGACTATACTGAGAATCACCACAGAGCCCACAGAGTCAATCCACACTGGTCCTACAGTGAAGCCTGACTCTATTAATGAATTGGAGACCCTTTTAACCACAATACTTTGGTCCTGCTCATTACATTACATTACATTAATGGCATTTTCACAGATGCTCATCAAGAAGTTCATGGAAATGTACTGTTTTTTAAAAACACAGCCTTCTTCCGTTTGACCTTGTTGTATACCCTTAACACTGACTTATATTTAAAAAAAATATTTTTGTTAACATGCAGTTTGCAGTATGCGTTCAGTTCATCGTGAGCCTGGTTAAAGTGCAGGTTCAGCGTCCATACATATTTTGGTCCCTGCCGAAAAAAACAGCTCAAGCTAGGTTTTGAAACAGCTGGTAGCTGGTTGATCCGTTCAGACCAGCTTCATACTCAACATGGTTTGACCAGCTCAAGCTATGTTTTGAACCAGCTGGTAGTTGGTCATTTCAGGCTGATCATAGTTGGATTTTGCACCAGGGGTGAGTTCTACTTCAATGTGGGTACAGAGTGACTTTGTGAGGATTGTTGAGTGGAGTGTGAATGGAAACCAGGACTGGCTGTTCTGTGCAGCAGGTCTCAGTTGTCAGTTGAGGGGGATTGCAAGGGTTGAAGGAGAGGGGGTACCAGGAGTCCTCGCAAACACAGAGAAACCACAGACTGCATTTGCCGGGGCTGATAAGCCTGCTGCCCCCTCCCTCTCTTTCCTGTTGTCAGGCAGTAAGGGTCCTGAAGACAGTTATGTGTCCCGGCTTTCACTTCATGAAAATAACAGTAGCAGTTAGCATCACAACCCCAACCCACCCCCCCGCCCCCACGTCACTCACAACCCCCCAAGCTCTCCTCAGAACAGTGAGAAAGTGCTTACGGTATTTTAAAAAAAAGGTTAAGCACAAAAAAGCAGAAGAGAGTTGTCACTGCAACGCTATACAGGAAGGCACGACTGCTGTTTGGAGGATATCTAAAGTTACACGAACAACTGCTCACCTTTCAGATCCGCTTGTACGGGTGGGTGGGGTGCGTTTACTGTTTTGCCATTGCTTGATGGGGTGGAGCTGTTACCTCCAGCGCGTCCGGGGTTTCGTCATGATGTTTTCCAGCAGGGAGTATGGGTCTGCTGCAGACCTGGGTCAAATACAGAATTGTTTTGGATTGAAATACTTTTTTTATGATTCAAATACTTTTCTATGCTTTACGGAGCTTGTCTGCTGTATTGGAACCTATTAAATACTCTCAGAGTGCAAACCCTGCCTTCTAGTCCTCTTGGTCAGCTTAATTCCACTAGGCAAGAACAATTGAGCA
The DNA here is from genome assembly GCF_963514075.1 of Conger conger. Lineage (NCBI taxonomy): Eukaryota > Metazoa > Chordata > Actinopteri > Anguilliformes > Congridae > Conger > Conger conger. Next base: position 24,852,175 of record NC_083776.1, on the reverse strand, counting down.
CACAAAATATTTGAATCCATAACAATGATGTATTTCACCCCGGTCCGGTCAACTGTATTGCAAGCTTACATAAAAAGCGAAAGGTACGAAAAGCTTGAAACACACACATACTGCGCTAGTTCAGATATAGAAGTGTGGCTCTGTATCCCTCATGGAGGCAGGAGTGATAACACTGCTGTTCCGCTCTCTGCAGGTTGTCATCTTCAGTGCAGTAAGACTGTCGCATCTCGCAGCAACTGAGAGAGGAAGCTGAGCAGCCATTTCATATCTGTGCGCACGACTGCGTGCGGTTTTGCCGTATGTGTTTATGCATGTGTGTCTCCGTATGCGCGTGTGTGTGTTTGTGTGTGTGTGTGTGTGTGTGAAAATCAGCCTCAGACTTGCCTACTTTGCATGTTGGTTAGAATGTGGGTAGGGAGTAAGCCACAGCCACCATAATGCTACCACAGTCTGCCCACTGTCACTGATACGCACTAAGTGTGGCAACAGTTAGGCCACACTCTGGTTATAGTGCACACCACACTCACACATTACTGATTATTGCACACAACCTAGAATGAAAAGAAAATAAATAATAAAATCACGCAAATGCACTTTGATTCATGCATAGATGTGTACACACACGCCAAGGACACACTCAAATTCCCAGTCAGTAACAAATCTTCACGCAACAGTTCCCCGGTGTGTCACACTAATGATCTGAGCAGAAAGTGGGACCTCACTTTTAAATTAACACTGTTTTTAATTTAATTATTGATCGCGTGGAATCCGGCAGTTACTGTGCTCCCAGTAAAATATACGCAGTGTGCAATAAAAACAACTCTGAGCTGCCAAGGCAAATTAACAAAAAGTTAATTTCACAATCTGTGTTAATTACATACAAGAATTGGTTTTAAAGTGCAAACTGACAAATGGCACAAAAGCGGTAAAAACTGGGTCAATTACATGCAACAATAAAACTTTACTTGATACTATACACCATAAAGCCTACATAAAACTGTCATATCCATGACATATATCAAAACCACTTATGATAGCATATCACAGCTTACAATAAATGTAATTTCAGGTATGTGAAAATAATTTATAATCAGTTTTGTACCCATTTTGTACATTTTGGCCCATAAATCATGCTGTAATACACCGTCATGACTGGTATGATATGATATTATATATCAGTGGATCCCAGCCCTGTTCCAGGAGATTTATCATCCCCATTCAACCGCAAGGGATCTGGATGTGCTGTTAATTAGTCGAACAAGGTGTGCTAAATCAGGGTTGAAATGAAAACCTACAGGACGGCGAGTCTCCAGAAACAGGGTCGGAAACCAGCATAGGCCTTTATGGAGGATACTTCACGCAGTCATCCCAGAACCTCCCGATGTGAGCGAGAGCAAAGACCCAGTGGAAAAGTCTGAGTGGGCTTCTCAGTGGCTTCCAGGGAAAGGAGCAGCGAGCGCAGGTGAGCAGCTTATTTCCATAACTGTAGCAGCAGTTCCCCTCCTGACAAAGAGTGGCCTGTGTCCCACCAGCCCTGCTCAGCAGTTCGGGATCCATCCCTGGAAAACCATTTGTCAGACAAATGACTCAGAGTGAGATAAGACCAGACACAGAGCCCTAAAGACAGTGCACAAATTCTCTCTTTCTCTCTCTCTCACCCTCTCCCTCAAATTCAAATTTAGCTTTATTGGCTTGACATATTTAGAAATATATATTCTCAAAGTATAATAATCATTAGTAATCATAGCAATAAGAATACATATCGATTAATGTATAACATACGTGCACAAGTAATAACAACAGTAATACAACTATTAACAACAATTTTAATGCTGTAAATAAATAATACAATATATGTAATACAATTGAAAACAACTCTCGTTTATACAGGGTATTTATACTCTAGTCTTAATCCACTCTAGTCTTAATACACTTTCAAGTAAGTAACATATGAACAGTCGCTTAGAGTTTATCTCTACAGCTCTTCAAGCTGGAAACCCCCTTCACTTGTACTCTGACAATACAAATGCACTTCTTTTGCAAACATGTGTCTAAAAATGTTGCAACTGTCACTTCCAGTCACGAAACGTTTAACTAAAAGATTACAATTTGGTCCCAGTTTACTGACAGTAAAGTAATAATAATAATAATAATAATAATAATAATAATAATAATAATAATAATAATAATAATAATAATACAAAAACAAATATAAAAAACATTTAAGCAATACAAAACTAAAATATTAACATAAGCTTTCCACATATTTGAATATGGCACCATGGTAAAAAATTATATTATTATATTATATTAAATTATATTATAAAATAACCATTTCTGGTACAGTTTTATATAGTAAGAGCAGACAGCCCAGCCTTCATATACCTACACATATCCTCACCTCTCAAGACTGGGGACTGCACATACCTACAGGATGATAACCACCAGTAAGAATGAGGTCAATATTGAACACTTGAATGCCTTGTTCAGCTTTTGTTCTTTTGGTTGGTGGACAGGTTGCCATAAATGGAAATCAGGGAAAAGTCCAAAAGGGACTAATATGTAATATAATGTAATATAATTTCAGAGTATCACTGCTGTCCTCATACCTACATTTACTGTCAACCTTGGTCCCCAGACATTTGTAATTATCCACCACCTTTATTGCTGGAACTTTCATGATTGTCTGAGCACAATTTTTATATTCCCTCTAAAATCCATGAGCATATCCATGAGAATATGTCTATTTCCAATTATTTTTATGTGTGTCTATGTGTGAACGTGTGGTAATTAGGTCCTGACAGAGTGAATCAGCAGCCATTCTGGCTCAGATTCACAGAGCGCTCAGCACCACCTGTTAAACTGCAGTCTGCCAGGCGCCCAAGAGGCACACTGAGCAGTGCTTAGTCACACAGCCAGGGCAGATGACTGGCTGCACCCCCACTGCATTGCCAGATACCTGAAGAGAGGGGCTAGCTGTTGAGTGTGTGTGTGTGTGTGTGTGTGTGTGTGTGTGTGTGTGCGCGCGTGTCTGTATAAACATTATGAAAACACTGCTCAATGATTCTTCAAAACTGATTTCCAATGAAACTCTCTAGTGACTAGGCTTTCCAAATTATATGAGTGGTCACAGCATCTAAATCGAGGGCAAAAATAAGCAGGGAATTTTATACACACACATCCCTTCTACACCCTCTCTTCACTAAACCTCTTTAATCTTCCAACATTTGCGTGGACTACCTCTCACAAAGACAGAGTTGCCTTTGTGCCTCTGTTGCCACAACTAATTGAGAATTTACTCTACATCCATAGTCTGGCTTGGAAAAAAAGGCAACCATTATGCATATCTGTATTTTTTGTATCTTGTTCTGTTGATTTTCTTATATGATATTACAGAGAAGAGTCCATATGCGTGCTTTCTAAGATATGCTCATGCTTCTCACGCAGAACCCAGAGAGACAGAAACAGATGCTTTGCCTCGTGGGCTCTGTGAAATCTTTATCTTATTAGCGGCTAACGCTGATGAAGACCTCAAACTCTGCCACAGCTGCAGCTCGTCCGTGGGTTTAACTTCTGGGAAAATCATATGAGCTGATAAGATCCACCCTAACTATAACAACCACACCAGGTTCCTGACACCATTTTAAAATAGATAAGAGCAGTCCATTTCAAAGACACGAGAGAAGCAGAATGGAAATATACACTCGCGCCGTACGTAATCACAAGGATATTTCCTGATTTTACACAGTGAAGTTCAATAAATTGTAACTTCAGGGCTGTTGGGTGGCTCATCCTGTTAAACCACTGGCAGCAGCCCGAGCCCCCTGGTCTGGGTTTGATTAATCCCATACCGACTGCCAAGGTGGCCGCATCTCACTGCCCACTAGCGACTCCTGCTGGTTGATCAAACCACTCAAAGTCTGTTGAGCAGAACATGAAGTGTCTTTCTCTGTTCTCCTTTTTTGAGAGCAAACACAAATGTTCTCACAATGTTACTGCCATTTTGTGGCAATGTTGTAGCATTCACAAAATATTCCAGTAACATTGTGAGAACATTCTCTGTCAGCTGTGTAGTTTTCTTTGTCTTGTGATGGGCAGCAAAGAACTCAAAGGGATCTTTTGCTGAATTGGTATGTTAAAATTTCAATCTATATGAGACCCTTTTGTAAACATAACGTGCTTTTGTGCCAGTTTTTGTGCCATAATATAATTGCTCACAACAAGGCCATTTGTATGAGGAATCACTATGGTGTAGTGGGTGGTTGAATTGTCTCTGACAGCCACCTCTAACAGGGTGTACTGGCCATCAGAGCTCTGAAACCCGGACCTGACTCCTGAGGAGATTGAAACTATATGTAATGCTAATACAATACTCTCAAGCATGATGCTCTGTCCCTCTTTTTTCAAATTTGTCCAGCAAGAGCAATGTAAGTCACCTGGTCACCTTATGAAAGGCCATCTATGCGACCAATGAGTGAAGTAGTGTAACGGCGTGAGTTGAAATGGCCGTCTATGCTGATGCTGGTCCTGCTGTGTCCCCTGGTAGATTTTCCAGCTGTGGGTCTGGGTAGAGTGAAACAGGTCCTTGGGGGACCTGCTGTGTGTCCCCATGGCTGGAGATCAGAGGGACCACTCAGCTGTTTGTGTTTATCCAGCTCCATGGCCCACACACAGCACAGAACAGCCTGAGGAGCTGACTGTTCTCCTGGTCATTCCAGCTTTCATGCATAAGCTCTCCTCTTCCTTTCTCTATTGCTTCTCTCTACTTCACAACTCCTCCCTTGTCTTCTCTCCTCTCATTTGATGTTCTATCACTCTATCACATGCTCCTCAAAACTATCAAAAAGTTGGAGTGAGCTCTAGGTCCTTGCTATTGAATTATGTTCAGTTGTCTCCTTCTCTGTGACATTTATATGTTTATTACATCATCATTTATGTAATGGCACATTATTTTGACAATACCTTACATATTTGCATTCCTCTGCCCTTATTCTATGTACTATTGTACCCTGGACAACCAGAGGTGGAAAGGCCAGGCCTATGAAATTAAAAGTGCTGTCTCGTGTTTCTTCCACCCATGAACTCAGCCATCTAATTTCGCTAATTAGTTCTACCTCGTGGCTGAAGAATTATGCCAATTAGCAAATCTAGGTGATTGGAACAAAATACCGGGGAGGACGTTTGCTTTCCACCTCTTGTCAGCTGGTTATTTGCGCTGCTATCTACATGTACACTCCCATAAGCCTATCTCCCAGTCTCAACTCCCAACTCATTCTCTTACATAGATTCCTCGATAATGCAGGCCTTACATTCCCATGAAATATTCAGTCAGACCAGGGCTGTGGTCCAGACCTTTGAGTCAGCTATATTCCACCAGACGTCTCAAGCATTGGAGAAAAAAAAGCAAATAACAAGGGAGGAATGAACACAGAGCCAGCTGTGTTTGCTTTATGGGTATTGATCTTGTTCCTACATCAAGCATATAAGGACTAGATTAGACAGAGCAGAGGTGGAAGATCTCATTGAAGGTCATTTAAGCTGTCCGTAATTCACAAATTTAAGTGAACATATGCATGCTGTCAAAAGAAACCTGGAAAGTCTCAACGGATGTTTGTTCTTCGAAGCATGAAGTATACTGAGCTTGGATGTTTGTTAAATGTTTCTAGGGCCTGTTTGAGTGCTTGATCGTTCGAGACTGACCGCGACACATTGGAATGGCTCTACATGGAGCAATTGTGGACAGCTAGACAGAATTTCATTGCTTTGATGAGAGGACCTGATGTTTGGACCTGTGGGAATGACAGAGAGGTGCGTGATGATGTCTTGGTCTCGGCATGGAGTCGTGACTCACGGTCTTCCAGACCATGGCCTACCGTTGACAGTGGTTGGCGGAAAGGTGTGACCAGGTTGTCTGGGAACGAGCATTTTTCTGAGAGCATTCATGTGTCAGTTGATGCTGCATCTGTTTTATAGCAGGGCCAAGTGATGATCCTAAATTGGGGAGATTTCCTAAATCAGCATTTATACTTCTCAACTCCTCAGAACAGCTCTCTCCTATTTCTCTCTCTCTCTCTCTCTCTCTCTCTCTCTCTCTCTCTCTCTCTGTCTCTCTGTATGTCTCTCTCCTATTTTTCTCTCTGTCTGTCTATCTCTCTCTCTCTCTGTCAGTCTCTCCTTTCTCTCCTCTTTTTCTTTCTGTCTCCGTTTTCGAATTCTCCGGTCCAGGAGGGTTTAATCCAGGGATCCCCATGCTAAAAAAATATGGGTTGTATTATTTATAAAGGTTATAAATAATAATCTTCACCATATTAATTGTATGGTTTATAAAGATCACAAACTGGTGGTGGGGGGTGGGGTGTGACTAGTTGTGGGTAATTCATAATTGAGATTGCAATCATGGATGTGCTATACGAATGTGAACCAGGGATGGGGGGGGCCTAGGCTCTAGTCCACTTCCTCTCTATCTAAGTTCTCCTCTCTGCGGGGAGAATAACAAAATGTATTGCCAATGAGGTGAGACAGTTTTACTCATTTCAAGATTTGCCTGTGCGGTGAGAAAATTTCACTTGTCAGGACAAAGACTTGTAAGCCTTTTTTTGTAGTGTTTTTTTTCAGTTCACTGCTACCTCTGGGCCCATGACTGTGGCTTTCCCTTTCAAACCCTTTGCATGATCACCCAAACCACAGCAAGTAACCTGCATATCTAACATGGCCGCCACCTCATCATGGCATGAGGATTCATCAAGCCTGCCACTTTGCATTACTGCTTGTTATTCTGTTGGAGCACTGTGGTTTAACTATAAGGACCTTGTGCCTTAAACCCCTTTGAGTCAAACCACAATCGATTAATGAATGTTATATCTATGCGTGGGAACAGTGCTTTATATTGTCAATACATACTTATAGTATGTGTACTTACAGAATCTTCTGTTACCCGGGCAACTACTGTAAGTACAAGAGCTTAACATGGGATTTATGGGAAAGCATTAGCCCACAGTATGACTCACAAGGAAAGAGGTGTGCTAAGGCATAAAGGAGAACTCCACAAACATGTGAATGGAGAAGAAAGTTGGGCCTTAAAGTAGGGCGAGATCATGGAGTCACAGTAGGCCTTGTGCCGTCATCCTCTTGCCTGTTTCTTCAGTACATGCACTCACTGACGCTGATACTGGAGGACGTGCCGGCACTCTGTAATGGCCGCAAATGGCACGAGCTTCCCATCCTCTTTTGGGGTGCCACCATTACTGCGCGTTGTGTCGAAAAACCGCAACAGGAAACGGCCATATAACTGTCAATACGTCCGTGGTACGCTGCAGGGGCTAGGCCGGCCCGTCTAACCACAGCCTCGCACGTGGAGCCCATACCCGTCCCGGACCCCCATAATGGACCGGGCGCCCACCACCTCGGCCCGGGGGACCCCGAGACCCCGTCCCTCCCCAGCCCGGCTTACGAGCAGAGGGAAGCAAAGTGCCTCCACCACGTTAACCGCCGTGGTCTTTAATGGGTCTGTTCTGTTCAGGAGCTCCTAATTAATTCATTCATCAACCGAGCCTCTGCGTGTCGCTGCTGCACGTTTATTTATTTATTTATTCCTCGCGATGTTCTTCTGAGTTATTTGGCAGCCCCCTCATCCGAATAAGACCTTGTGGGGGGGGGGGGGGGGATATTGGATGTGAGAAGGACTGAGGTGGATTGAAGAAGCCAATATGGCTCTCCCAGACACAGCATTGGTGGGCTCTGAGTTTTTAATTGATTTTGCGGGTAACTAATGACCTTTTATTGAGCAATGAGTCTTCCTGCTTGTGGAGGCAGGAAGATGGCCCTGTCACTCAAATTTGGGCTATCACAACCGCTAGCCTGGGTAACCCACCAGGGACACAGAGTAGGCATAATAAATAAATAGATGTGGTACACAGTAAACTGATAGGGACCATATCTCTGTGAGGTAGAACTCTGTAAGTGTTGGCTTAAAACTGAATACTTCACTCTGTATTATGTAAATAAAGCTGATATTATATTGGCTCTCAATATCAATAGAAGAACCAGAGACAGGGCAGAAGAACCAAGAATGGGTGACACGTGGGATATATTTCTGTAAGTGTTTGATAATACAGGCTTGTAGGAAGCAATTTCACAATCTGACATAAACATGTACCGATGGAGACATGCTCAGTTGAGGCAGTTAAACTGTTGGGTAAATTCTGAGCACAATATGGGAAGGAGGCAAGAGCTTATTTTATGGGGGGAATACAATCCGCCCAATATTACAAAACAGGCCAAACAGGCCCCCAGTAACATAGTGTGGTGATGAGAAAAAACAATTACATATAATAATAATAATAATAATAATAATAATAATAATAATAATGGGGATTTCATGTTGTGATTAAGATATACTGGTCTGTAGTCTAAAGTATTTTCCTCTTGGAATTCACCAAAAATTATAATTTATATAAATATAAGATTTTTGATGCATTATTGAGAAGTTATATTATGTATATTATATTCTAGTTTGGCATTCCTGTTCCAGCCACTTAATGTGACATTTTAAAAAGAAGAAGATCATTCCCTGCCAGTTTGAATTCTGGGGGATGTTTGGGTATCTCCAGCTCTGATCGCTCTGTTTCTGGTGAACATACGTCTGTACAGCTGTCAGCTTGTGTCTGGTCTGAGAGTGCTGAGCCAGTGATTCGACTGTCCTGCCCTTTCATGCGAGTCTATGCGTTTCTGAGTCAGTGTCTCGGTGTCCATCTGTGAGGCAGACTGGCCAGGGCACTGGCTGTGAGTGGGAATTAAACTGGGCTTCCCACTTCCCAGTAACGCTAGGCAGCCATTTTATGACAGTGACTGGTCTGACATGGAATCCGCCACGTCTTTCACCCCACTATTGGTGGCCCTGTCTGCCACTCATCTCCTGGTTGCCTGACCCTCCTAGTCTCATACACACACACACACACACACACACAGCACTGTAATGGAATCCCAAGCGACTCTGTATAAAGGCTGGGCCTTATGGTCACATGTTCAAGAATATGCACCATTCTTTGTCATTGGCTAACTGACTGAGTTGACGAAGTGGGCCACACAGGGCCTTGACTTGCGTGGGAAAAGCTGGGTTTAAGTTCCGTTGGTAACTATAGCAATAATTCAACAGACACCCAGTTCAGGCACCCAGTTGTCAGTGGTATATACACCTCCACCCACTGAATTGCTGTCGTGTAGTAATGTCTACTGCTGTAAATATTCACTGGCTTCTCATGAGGCAGAGAAAGGGGGTTTTCCGAACTGGGAGTGAAAGGGAGTGAAGTGGTGGTTCGGTAAAACTACTCCATTTTCCTCTCTCCGAAAATTTCCTGATCCCAGTGACTCAGCGCTACTTGCAATCCATTTTAATCCCTTCAAGTTCTCATACCATAGATAGGACACACCTTGAATAAAAGCCGGAAATACCATATGGTGACTATCTAAATAAAAATGAGGATTGTGATGTGGAAATGGGATCTGAGCCAGAGAAAAGGATCTCAAACTCACAGCACAGCATTATACTGTGTTGTTTTTCAGCATGTTTCTATCTCAGACAGCTGTGAAGGTCTTTATTTCTTTGGTTGTGGATTAGCAACACTACAGTACTTCATCATGTTGTCTACACACAGCGAGACTCACAGGGGATCCCTACACATTATGCTACACACAGGATTTAATGGAAAGGTAAAAAAGTGCAATGATACCATGACATCACCCAGACCAAATCACGTGTTTTTTTTTCAATGCAATGATTTTGCATTTCTGCCATACTGCTTCAGTGCATGACTCAAACACACTGTGTTGTGAGGCTGTACATTAATGTGCTTTTGAGCGGATGTAAGCACAAAAACACATTTTATAAGCATGAATTAGCAGTAAGAGGGAAAGCAGGAAATGGTTTCAGTTTTGTAACAGCAAACAAGCTTTCAGAAGACATGTGCCTTGCCGTTTGGTGCAATTAAACTAAATGCAACAAAACCACCCAGGCTTCAGTCAGATAATAGCTAACAGAAAATATTTGAAAACAGCTAGCAGAAACTATATAATGGTGGTGATATTCCAGGGAGATCCCGGAGAGCAGAAATGTTTTCAGGTCTCCTCTGGACAGCCAATCTTATTGCTTCCAAGCAAATCACAAATGGTCAAATGAGTCGTTATGAATTACAACAAAAATGACCAGATTAAAATGCATTTTAACATATTATTACATTTTGTGCCAATTCTGAGGGTTTTAGAGTTAATTTACAATATGTTGTTTGTGAGACAATTCCCCAAATTATTCCCCATAAGGGCTCTCTCTCTCTAAATGGGTAATATACACCCTTGTACAAAATATAGAAACAGATTGTACTAAAGATGTGTGTGTGTGTGTATGTGTGTGTGAGGCAGGGTGTGAGAGAGAGAAAGACAGTTTTCTGCCCCATTTATCCTGCTCAGCCATTCAAACTGCACTAAACAGGGCCTGAGGGCAGATCCCTGCTCCCTCCCTGCCTCCTCCTCCCACTCACTGCTGTGGACAGCAGTACCTGGAGAAAAGGCTCTGCTGTGTTTACCACAACCAAACACTATAGAACTATTCATAACTACACTCTCAGAAGGGTTCCAAAAGGCTCCTCTGTGTCTTCTCTGGAGGAACCCTATTTACAGTAGTTCAAGGGATCTTTCCAGCATAATGGTCTGGCACCTTTCACACTTTTCACAACTACGTACATAGACAGTTCCATAAAGAACTAATTAGGGTTCCCCTGTGAATACATACCAAATAACCTTTTCTTGCATGTTATTACAGCTCAATAATAACGTTTTTTTTAAGTCATAGTTCTAGAACTCTAGAACTGTAAATTACCAGCAGTGATCATTTCATCAGCATTAGAATGTTCAGTTAAGAACATTATAATCACATATTTGTGATTCTACACCTAAAAGGGTTTGAACACAAAAAATGCATAGCAGGGGAGTCCAGTCTTATCCAGAAAGGGCTGGTGTGTGTGCAGGTTGTTGTTTTAGCACAGGACTAAGATAGCTGACTAAGACCACAATTAGTTCATTAGTATAATCAGGTATGTTACTGCTGGGATAAAACAAAAACCTGCACCCTGCGCCCTTTTAGGATAAGATTGGACACCTCTGATATATAGAAATCTCACAATCCCCCCACCAAAGCAAAGGGGTCATGTCCCTTTTTTCATATATTCCTAATATATTTTTTAATATATCATTTTTTTTTACATTTTCCAAATATTGAAAAGCTTATTCTTCCCCCAAAAGCATCAGGCCCTGAATTATTCCCACAGTCTCAATCCTGCTTGGACAGCCATCAGACAGAGGCCATCTGAAACCACTCAACATCAGAACCAAGGCAGAGACGGAAAAGAGGACGGACATCGTCTCCTCTTTTGTTGTTTGTCTGGCCTTGGGTACGGTGCTGAGGAGCATCTGTGGATCCGTGTCCCTCTGAAAGAGGAAGGGTGCGTGGCCTGGCCCTCTCCTTGTGTTCCCCATATGGCAGGTCTGTCCTGGACTCCGGTCCGTGTGAGTAATCACGCTCTGAGACACACAGAGGGTCGAGCAAAGGCCACTCTTATGATATCTGCACGTACTGGTGACCAGTCACCACGAGTCGCTGCAGCAACATCTTTTAAAAAACAAACAAAGAAAATCACATTTTTCTTTTATCGACTGACAGACATTATAATCCTCTTAACAGCATCCAATTACATTTTCCCAGAGACGGTGCAAGCATATATCAACCAATTAACAATTCTCTGTGTAAAGTCCAACTGAACAATTTCCCTAGGTTTGATTTTCAAGTGGTATACTGGCTCGCCTATTGATGCGTAACAGCAGGTATTGCCCAAGGAGCCTTTAATCAAAGGAATCATATTAACAGTGGTATAGTTCCCATACCTCTCTCTGTCTCTCTCTCTCATTTTCAATTTCAATTTCCTTTATAGGCAGGACAACCACAGTCAAATGGCCAAACCAACACGTAGAACACACCGGAATGTGGAAACCACATATACAACACGCAACAATTATGAGCCTCTCTCTCTCTCTTACACACACACAGCTTTAGTACTGCTTAGATTCTGTTTCCATGGTTTTGTACATCTTACGTACATATGCTTGTGTGTTGTGCTTGTGAACAGACATCAGAGATAGGGGTGTATATCTCCCTCTCTGCAGCTGCGTGTGAGTCCTGCTGTGGACCCTGCTGAGCTCCCGTTCTAAAACCAGCCCCGGCCTTTCATCTTCCGCACAGACCCGGTGTTTATGCGCCCGGGCTGTTTTCAGATTGAGTCCACTGCAGTCGGGAGCATTTCTGGAAAGTTCCCTGGGAAAAGCAGACCTGGGGGGGTGGGAGCACTGACGTCAGTGTGTGTGTGTGTGCGTGTGTGTCAACACAGCTGGATGAAGAGTGTGTCACCCCTCCAGCTCCCCAGTACACCCACCCTGCAGTGGCCAGCTTAAGGGGATGAGTGCGCGTGTGTGTGTGTAGAGTGTGTGTGTGTGTGTGTGTGTGTGCGCGTGTGTGTGTGTGTGTGTGTAGTGTGTGTGTGTGTGTGTGTGTGTGTGTGTGCGCGTGCGTGTGTGTATGTGTGTGTGTGTGTGTTTGTGTGTGTGATAGCTCGTTTTGGGGGGGTTGGTGGGGGGGTCACACAGAGCCTTGCTGTGTCAGATCTCCGTACTGCTAACTGATATGTCAGAAAATCAATTAATTACTTTTAAGTAGCAGTTAACGGTATCCACACAATACAGCCCCATGAATTATTGAGGAGAACTAAAGCTGAGTTATTTTCTTCCTCCTCCTTTAACAAACAGCACTGAAGTGTGAAGGGACAATATCGCTCAAAGTCTTAACGGCGAGAGAGAGAGAGAGAGAGAGAGAGAGAGAGAGGAGGGAAGAGAAACAGAGATAAAGCATTCATAATAATATTTGTCTTGATAAATAAAACAATAGAGGCTGATAGCACAGATCAATTTGACTGGCACAAACCAATTGCTCTATTGATCTCTGATAAACAAATTTCAGGCGTTATCAGAATGTATTACTGCAAACGTTCCTCAGTGCCAATTTTGTTATCGATTAGAGATGTCTCAGGAAAATAAACTCAAAACACCCCTTATTTTAAAATATTTTTAAAAATAAATAATTTCCTCATTGGACATATTAATCACGGTAAGATGCTTTGGGAGGGGGGAGCTGGGGGTGTTATTGATTCCCGGCCCCAGAGCGGCGGCGTGGGGGGCCCGATAGCCGCAGGGAGACGTCCCTGGAGGACCAGAGAGGACGGGCTGGCCTGGAGCTATAGGGTCACTGGAGAGTCTACAGCACCGAGCCTTTCAGGAGAGGGTAAATCTCAGCAGCGTCCAACAGAACAGTGCGCCAAAGCTCAGCAGTGCTCACACAGAGGGAGAAGGCAACTCTTCAGTCCCGCAGTGCCTGTCTCTGACCGTCGTGCCCGGCTGTGGTTCACCGCCGGGTGACCGGCGTCGGTCAGGTGGTCGCTCGGTCTCGCTACCCTCAGCCTCCTTGGTTTCCCGCCGGTGGTGGCACTGGGAGCGGGAGCCTGAGCTGCAGCTGTGGTGGCAGTTCTGTACGTCTGGGACGGGCGCTGCGGGACCTCACCAGCCTGTGAGCCTCAGAGTGTAACCAGAGTGGCCAGCCACAGCATATAGGCTTACAGAGGGACCTGTTGCACAGAGCGCTTTCTCACCTCAGCCTGGAGTGAGGTTTTCTGGAATGTTTTCCAAGATTCTAAGTCAGCGTTCTAGAACTCCTTCTAGGGTGACTGAACTCATTGCATTCTTCTTGCCAGGAGGGATTGTTGCATCAGCATTAGAATTTTCCGTTTTGAAGTGATCTTGATGATTCTGTTTTTGTGATAATGTTCTGACTATCAAATGGAAATCTATCTAGTGTGTTCCTCTGAAACATTCCTGATGTGTTTTGTATCAGTTGGGTTATGCCAGGATGGAATTAAAAAATATCTGACTGTTGATGAAAAGCAAAATGAATATTTTCATGACTGTGCAGTAATCTGTCTGCTATGAGATCTCTCTTCCCCCGCAACCACCCCTCTACCCCTGATACATGAGCCTGCTTCTGGCTGCTGCACCCCTGGGTCTCTGTCCAGGTCTCCTGGACGGTACGGACTTAGGGGAAAGAACATCCACCCCCAGCAACAGTCACTTCTGCTGGCTGGCCCGACCGTCTCCTGCTCTCTCAGGCAAACTTTCACTTTCAAATTCCACTCGCGTGACTTCCATTTTCACTCCAGTGTCGCAATTCTTTTTTCGTTAAAAAAAAAAAGAGCAAAAAATCATTTGAGGAGCTAAATGAAATTAGCAGGTTAAAAGCGCCCCGGGCGAAGTGACGCTGCCCCCTGTGGCCATGGTTACTGCAAAGAATACATTAGGCTTGAGTGCATGCCCCCCCCCCCCCCTTCAATTCACTGGCATGAACTAATAAAACAGGAGGTGTGGAGAGGGTATAAAGAGAGTAATGTGAAAGAGGAAAAGGGCTTATATTCCTGGGGTGAGTCTTTAGAGACAGGCAGATGCCTCCTGCTTCTCTTCTCCTCTCTACGGTGCTGATGAATGTAGACATGAGCTCTGCTCACTTCAACACCTCCAGCCCCCTGTCCTGGGCCATGTACCTGACGAGGAGGGGACCAAACTGCAGCACACTCTTTGGTAACGTCTTTACTTTTCATCTTCTTCTTCTTCACTGTTTCTCTACATCTTCCTGTCTTCTCTGTTCATTCTTTCCATCTCATTTATTATACACACCCACCCATCCGTTATTGCCACTCACTCCACCATCTACCGAACATTTCCCCTCGTGTCTTGCATCTCTTATGAGAAAACCTGGGAGGAATTATCAAAGCCCAATCAGACTGCTAAATCTCCAAAATGGTTGAATCCTCCAATAATTTTCTTAATATGCCTCCTCGGTGAATGTTTGTGAATGCTTTTTTTCTGTTGGAACAATTAACAGAGTATTGTGGTTGTGGCAGGTGTATTACCAACATCAGGCTACGGTCATGTGTTTTTGAACGTTAAAGAACTGAAGTTCTGCTGTCTGTGTATATGGGGGGCTGTAGGGTATGAAAGCTAGAGATAATTGTGTTCCTTGGTGTCCATTTTGGATCAAAAAAATATTTCCAATCGGCATCAAGGTTTCGGTTCCTGTCAGAAAATGATGCTTTTCATTTTGTATATCTGTGAATATACTGCATAGACCATGTCCATGAAGAGTACTGACACCTGGCATTGCCCCAAGCACTGGATACACGCCCATCTGGGTGGTACAGTACCGTACTTCTGTGACCATAAAGGTTCACCGCAATTGTGCAGACAGACAGTTCCAGGAATCTGAAGTAATAAGAAACTTTGCTTCACAGCAAACGCTTTATAGAGTACATTGACTAGTCCATCATTGATTATTTGAGTTTGTGGCACTGTCTAAATCAATTCAGAGGTGGTGAACAAGGCAATCTTGTTATATGATATTCAAGATGCAGACATCTGCTTGCATGCTCTAAATTGTATTAGCACCATTATGTGCAACACAACATGAACACACAGGTGTGAAGCTGCATGCCTTTGCACTTTGCATCTGCAACAGCCCATTTACTCAAATCTGTAATTTGGCATTTATCAAACAACCTGAGTTGAAAAAAAGTAACCTGGGAAATGCTTTAGTACCACATGCTTCATTGATACCTGATTGTTCAGTTGTAAACACAATAATTAAAACCTGTAAAGTATTGAAGATAGTTATGGGGACTGAACACAGAAAATGCATATAAATATCAAAGGCTTTGCAATGCAGATTGGTATATGTCTATATGTTTATATACAGTATACTACAGTGTGTGTGTGTGTGTGTGTGTGTGTGTGTGTGTGTGTGTGTGTGTGTGTGTGTGTGTGTGTGTAAGAGTGTCTAATAATGTTCACACTGAGAGAGGAAGTATTATTTTGGATTTAAATGTATAGATATATAATTATTATATATAATTATAAATAATATTCATAGAATGGCCATTAGATCAATATAGTGCAGAAGAAATTAATATCTCAAAATGATATTGATATTTATATTGCCAAATAAAATATATTGAGCAAGGCGTTTGACATAAGATTTTAAAACTAAAAGGCCCACATAATTAGCTCACCTGTTAAATAAAATAGAGCCATATCAAAACAGGTTCATATGTGGCAACTAGCTTGCAGCCTCTGATTTCCAAATTTTGTACGTCCATCAAGAGCAATAATAAATAATAACAAATCATATGAACAAATATATTTCGCCAAATATAATCCCAAATTAAAAAGAAGGAAATTCTACAAATGTAGTCTATTTTTCTGCAACAACTACCAAACACCCTATCTTTTAAAAACACAGAAACAGAATGCAAGGCTAAATGCTGAATGTATTTTTTTTATTGCAATACCAATAGGCTACTATATAATCGGTACCCTGTTCATTCGTTGTTTATTGTTTGCATTGTTTCAGAATTGTCTTGATAAGAAGAAAAATCGGTTTTAAAGATTAATCATACCGGGGTTTAATCTTACCGGTTAAGTTCATTATTTTGTCAATTGTTCTATAATCTTTTTGAGCGAAAGAGCATGGATACAGGACAATATATAATAAATCGTATAATAAGTACCCTATAATTTATGTTCAGTTATCATCATGTTTGTTTGCTCGTTTAAACTCGTCCTAGTAGTGGCACGTCTATGTCTTGGTGGATAATTGAGAAGAGTCCGGTTTGAAAGAATACCATTTTTTTGAAAGGTTTGACTGTGGCAAGCTACATTCTACAATTTGATCCCGGAGTGGCTGATATTGTGAGCATTAGTTCAATCGAGACAGAAGAAGGGGTTGGAACTGTAATGGAAAAGAGAGAATCGCCAGTCTTTTCACTCCAAAATTAGGAGATTGACATGATTTCCTGAATTGTGTGCCTGTTTTTTTATGCCGTGTATATTGGATGTACAATGTTGAGCCTAATGTTCCTGGACGCTTTATATGGCTAGTAAAAGGAACTCTTCATGACAATTAACATGACGTGTGACCGTTTAGACAGGTTAGATTATGGCAGGAGATAAGTAATTATCATTCCAGACAGTTTACAAATATTACACTTAACGACGGAATAGAAGCTGTAGGAAATATATGAGGCAAAAAATAAAAGCTCAAAAGTACAACAAGGTGCAGTGTATCTGCGCCTTTACACTTCTTTGCGCAATCGGTTGGGGACGGTTTGGCACAAAGGTCTTGCAGCATAACGCAGATGCTCAATCGGCAGGAAACGCAGTAGGCCTATCACTGGACACGTGCATTCCGGGGGAAAACAGGAAATTAAAATCAAATCGACCACATGTATGACCAAATATGGCAAACGATCCGCGCGCTTTAGTGTATTTATCGTTTATATTTAAAACAAACAACAAAAAAACATTTACAGTCAATAACAGATCACACTTATAATACGGCTGTAAACACATGTTGACAACTGGGTGACATGGCATGTTTTTTAATTATTTTATAAAGGGATCTCTGAATAAAATGTATACAACACACACCGTGCATCTATTTGCCCTTTGTAACATTGGTTAGCTTTCTTATGTATACACGAAATAAACTGGTTAAATGTCAGGGAATCTGATGGTGACAATGCAGTTTGCATTTTCTTTTGTCGTATCGGGGCAGAATTCTGCATAGATTAACGTTGCTCGGCTTCACTTGAGCTAGACCGAGAAGATGCGCTGGCTCTTGAGGAGACTGTCGTGTGGGTACCGTTTGCGTAAGGGCAGACTTGTGTTCGGAGGTCTCAATCAGAAAAATCATATTTACAAAAGAGCAACCGAATTAATCTACCCTCTTACTGAGACTGTCTGTTCTTTATCCGTGATAGCTTTGCCCTGCGATTTGCAATATTGGTATATATAACAAACAGATCAATCGATTGCATCCTGACCTAATGAACAATGATAAACTACGCAGGACGCATAACAACATTACCTAAAATGTAACCTGAAAATGTTTTCGTTGTCGAGCAATTGAAACATTTTGGTTCAAGATGAGGGGATTAAACAATAAAACTAAACAGATATCGTGTAAAGTACCGTACCTCTGCAGCCTCGAGTGTGAAATATTTGCCCTTGCGGCACTTTTCGCCCTTAAAACCACTCACCAGAGCACTGTAAATAAGTGCAGCACAACGCAGTCTGAGTAAAGAAAGTGCGTAAAAACTGGATGAAATCAAGTAGGCCTAATGAGCGCGGAACCTGAGAGTCGGTGACATTACAACAGATCACAATTTGTCTTCGTCTTTGTTTTCGTTGATTGTCCAGTTTGAATGATTTAGATACAGTGCTTGTTTTCAAATAGTGCTCTCTTGCAACAAATACTGCGGACAATGGAGAGCGTAATTAGTGGTCCAATTAAATGATACTCTAGAGAAAATACTCTTTCGTGCAATAAAGATTGTCCAGTGGGCTCCATCCAGCTTTACGGTAAGTGAAGGGACCAGTCACTTCAGATCACCCACGCAGCAGGCCGCCTGGAAAAGGCGCAACACGGAAGCACATTGCTTTACATTTTTTATGACCCCCGTGGCTAAACTCTTAAAACAAGCCCAGCTCCGGTTATAGATGCGAGTGACAGACAGTTCTCCTAAAGTCCTTAACACAAATATCAAAATTAGGTATTTTTGTCTTAGTGAAATGCCAAACCAATCAAATGCCACCATTTGAAGAGACGGTTGAACATGAATATTGTTGCTGGGTCTGACAGGATATGAAGAGGTTTTTTGATCGATTCACTCTCACCAAGCAGGCCTAAGCCAATTATAGGATTCAGGCTATTCGTTTACAAAACGCGGGTAATTAAAGTGAAACGTGAGGTGATGCTCACAATAGCTAGAATATTTGGTTGTATGCGCAAAAATAAATGCCTCATGCTACATACCTTTTTTTAAAATTGCGGATACATTTGATTCAACTCTATTATTTCCCACATATTTGCCAGTAGGGTACAGATGCATGAACGCAAGGTTTAGGAAAGTCTACATGCCCGAAATATGTTTTCAGGATGCTAAATGTGTGGTTTGGGTCGTGTTCTGAGGAACATACTAATGCTTATTTGAGTTCATCCCGCTTCTTTTGGAGCTGTTTACGGTTTACTGAATACATCCCTGCTGAGGAAAGAGGTGTACCAAGCCTGCGTCTTGTTGCCCGGCCTGTTGGTGCCTCCTAATAGGTCATTTGCTGCCCCCTGTCGGTTTCTGTACTTAATGATACTTCCGCTATAAATCTGGAGGAGCTTGATTATCAATAATAGGCCCGGGTGAAGTTTACATCAGGTAGAATATTTTTTTATACAAATATGCCGTTATGCAGATGATTATGAAATACATATATTTTTCTACATACTTGTCTTAGAAATTAAGAACAGTCGTTGCTCTAAACAAAGGACAATCGCTGCTCAGTTGCCTCCCATTGCAGAGCATGCGCCATCACAAATAAATTATGTGCCGTAACTTCTTTCAAACTCCCCCTTTTAATGACATCATATTCCCGGAGTGTGGAAAAAAGCATATGAGCAATACAGCAACATCGCGCTGTTGGAGTTTGCGCCATCCCGTGCTGATCGATGGGGTCTTATGACAGCAGACTATGCCGATGATGCAGCTCGATAAGCTGGAGGCAACACTCACAGACAAACCGCCTGGTACATGGCACTCTTGAAAATGATCAGAATCCGTCAGCGGTAACGCATGGAGATATTATACTAATAGAGTACACGTGTAGTCGATTGAATTCGTGTCACTGCTTCGCAGAGAATCATGTCTGTGTCATCGTCAATGTATCTTTGCATTGTACTGTTTCTACACCAAAAACAAGCATGTAGAAACGCTTGCATCATTAAAGAAGAAACGTCACTCACTGATCGTAAAATATTTTAATATCCGTTGCTGCAATGTGCAATCAATTGTGGTTGGCCTACAGACTAATGTTTATACTTTACAACTTTTTTTCCTTTTGATTGTGAAGTCCGTCTTTCTGTGTCTATAGCCTATTTGTGACTATGTGTTACCTGTAAGTATTGTATCGCTGCATGAATATGGCTAACATCAATTATGAGCAGTAAACTACAATTCCAGGCTTTTACATGGATTGTACACGATAGCCGCAAAACTCTAACCTTAGCTCACGTCGCGTCCATGGAATTCCATTGACTGTAAGGGCGGAGCTGTTTGCCGACTCTGCTACAATTGCCGTCTCGTGATTGGACAAGGGTCCTACCAGCCTCTCCCACAGTGCTATTGTATTGGTGCAGATGTAACTATGCAAATAAACTCTTCCGGGCCGCATTCCTACGCTACCTACTGCCAGTAAATCCAGCCCACTGTCGGGAGCTTCATTCACACGGCGTTTTTGGAGTGGTCATCCCAGTCGATCAGATGCGCGTAAACGGTGCCAATTGTGGATGTGCTTTTCTGAGCTGTTTATGGCAGAACGCAAACTAATTGGAAACAAATTCAAGCGATAACTGTTTTGAGCTTGTAGATGACAAAATTATACAAGACGCGTCTAGTTTTAAGTGGAGCATCTGTCCGTAGTGCATGAGCGAGTGGGAGTTTGGGTACATCCATTCATTCTTGATTTCCACCCACTCAAATTTAACCATGGGTTGCGCATAACAGTTGATCTTAATAGGTTTTAAGGCTAATTGTTTTGTTTGTTTTGTCACGTTGCTATAGGCGAATATACGCATGCACTGTTACTTATCAGATTCTGTTTTTTTTAAATGCCCCACTGAAAACAGATAGCCTGCTGCGTATTACTGCTTCTTATTTTGCTTAAGTCAGCTCAGTGTCTGCGTGTGGAGACTTGTTTCCGGATGTTTGTAAGTTCCGTTCTTTTATGTGGCGACTCCATTTAGTCTACTGAAGGGGAAAGTATTTCTGCCTTCGTGTTGCCACTGTGTGTTAATATTGTGTGTAGACTAGACTACAGTCAAGTCGAGGGTATCGCGGGCGCCCGTCTACTTTCTGGACTCATTCTGGCCCTGGCAATAGGCTGG
Organism: Conger conger; assembly: GCF_963514075.1. Lineage (NCBI taxonomy): Eukaryota > Metazoa > Chordata > Actinopteri > Anguilliformes > Congridae > Conger > Conger conger. Next base: position 24,831,048 of record NC_083776.1, on the reverse strand, counting down.
CAGTTCCAGGAAGTTTCTCGGGCTGCGCAATCTGACAGGGTGTCAGACAGTGAGTCAGTTGGAACTTACAAGAACGATCAGCGCGTGAGAAAGGAAGAAATGGAAGATGGGCGACATGGATATATTACGCTACTTTTACCTTTCTTCGTCTACTGATAACTAAAATCGTAGTTAATATTTGCGTCGGACGTACAGTCTTTGATAGCGTGCTTGCCTTAGCCTTCGGATCTCGAATTAAACCGTGCTGTAGGAACCTGCGGAACTGACAGTGCACTGGGATACTTTAAAGCACTCAATTTCTTTACTCTTGATTCGAGCTTTTTTTTAAATCCACCGGTGAACTGCGGCGGTCACAGTGAATTCTGGAGCAGAACAGTAACTGAGTGGAACTTACCACATTGCACAAATGGTTTTCCTCTGGGACGCCAAATACGGTATGATAATTTTCGAAATGTATTTCAAAGTCAAAATTTAATGTTGGCTATGGGCTCCGTTTGTTTTAAACTAATTGGTATAGATACAGAAAGTAAAGTGCTGTCGTATCTGGGTTGATGTGAACAAAGTTGCCGATGACAGTCTGTCTGTGTGATGTTAATTAGAGTAACGGTTGTTCTTAGCTCTTCTTGGCGTCACCCTGATTCTGGCACACCAGCGCATGCATGTACGCATGCATACACACTTCATCTGAGCGTTGGGCGTGGGTTGTTTGAAGTTTTGTAGTTGCTGGCCAGATGTGTATTTATATTCCTGTCTATGGTGTGGTATCCTTTGGAGCAGTGCAGCACTAACCCCTGAAACCGCACTCACGTGGCATCGATTGTGGTTGGCGGAATGACAGAGTGCCGCTTCCCCTGTCAAAATGAGCGCTGCGGTTTTATGTGCCTCAGCGCTGATTCAGGTTGGCTATTAGTTCATTTGGAGTATCTAAAGGACCCACGAAGGTTTCCTTTATTTGATTCGGCAGTGAAAATGACCGAATTTCAATTATTTCACCAGAGCTGAGTTCAGTTAAACATGTGTTTAGAGTGTGTTTATAGTAAAAGGGTATTATTTTTAGATTTTTCTAAGCATGTTTTCACAAGGTTTCCTCGGGTTTGCTATTGATATATTTTTCATCCTCCGATACCCTGTATTTCAGATCCCGCCCCTGGGCGCCGATTCACGCCCCCATCGACTACCCTGAGCCCCGGGAAGATGACAGACGGCTTGCCCCTGGGGGCACAGGATAGCAGCGCCGCCGCACTGGTGGGCAAGTTGCGCATCACGGACAGAAGCATGGTGGAGGTATTGTCTGATCACCCAGGAGAGCTGGTGCGCACAGACAGCCCCAACTTTCTCTGCTCCGTCCTGCCCTCCCACTGGCGCTGCAACAAGACTCTGCCTGTTGCCTTCAAGGTATGAACTGCGCGGGAGCCAAGCTGACACACGTCATTCTTATGGCATCAGACAATATGATGGATTGCTCATTTCCAGCTTTCATAGCAATGCGTCTAGTCTGACTAATGGAATACAGTAATGCAAAAAAAATGTAGGCTAGTAATAGTGAAGCATGAAAAAAACTGTGGGTATAGCGTTTCTTGGTGTCACACACTTTTAGATGTTTTTAAGTGCTTAGTGAAATAGGACAATGTATGGTTCTAATAAAAGCATTTTCTCAAGGGAAAAGGCATCATACAGTAACCCGAGCCTATGTTCAAGTCCATGACGACGACTGAAAACTTTTTTTATTGCCAACATTTAGTAAGAAGCCCAATTTAAAAAAAATCCTGAGCATAAATATCAGTCATAGAATATGCCGTAGCCTATTGGCAACAGCCTGGACCTCTGGACGCTCAGTTTGAAAAACAATGCCACAAGAAAACCCCCAAAACTTCCGTTGTTGGAGTCAGGAGAAAACGGTAGACTTCACTTTCACTACCTCAATATCTATATATCATTTTTCATAGTAAATATAAATTGTAAATCTAAAACCGGTCTTTAAAACAATACAACTTAATAATAATAATAATAATAATAATAATAATAATAATAATAATAACCATCATCATCATTATTATTGTAGATTCGGTTTTCAGTTTTGCCGGATAGCTTCGAGTGCATTTTATAGGAAATAAGGCCTACATATTGAAGCAATTACTGCAGTGAAGGCCTATATTTACTTTACACATCAATAAGAAAACGTTATCAGTCAAATATCTGCCGGAAATAGGCTATATGCTCCTTTAAATAGCTGTGACGAGAAATAACCCATAAATATAATTTATAACGCGAACAGTTCAAACCACAAACAAATATTATGCATTAGGAACAGTTTTGTCATCATTTATCAACATCAGTTAGATTACGCGTCCGATTATATCAATTCAGAGGAGTCAAAGCCATTTAGATATTGAGAATCAAACCTTCCGGCCATCTGAAATATTTAGCTAGCCTCGTTAAGAATTTAATCCACGAGACTAATAGAGCATGTGTGTAGGCTACTATACACAATAATTATTATTATAACAAAAATAATAATTTGGTATTTTCTTAGGAAATATATTTTGAAGGTGCAATTATATTTGGTACAATTAAGCATTAGCAACTGAAATATGGAACATTTAATTTCAAACTTTAGCACCAATTTAAATGAATCTGCTTTTTATTAAGCATTTTTTTCTTCTTTTGAAAGTAAACTGAATTAACTGTCAGCTTTCCATTTTACGGCTTGTCTTGTTAGGCTGTTGTCAACGCAGTGGCAACTGTTTTTGAGGTAATACAGCTGCGGTCAACTAAAATCACACATAGAGCAAATTAAATGAAAAAGAATATATATATATCCAACGACTGTCTTTTATGTTAGAGTGTAGGCTACTCCCGAGAGGACTTTAATTACTTCCCTTTATTATTTAGCTTGATGTCTGGTTCTTACGGATGACTTCAGATCACTTACTGACAGACTTCCGTACTTTTCACCGGCAGCATATGCGCCAGTGCCAAAACTTCTATTATTCATCCAAAAGTATTAAGCGAGACAACAGAACAAGCCTATTCTTCTAAACATTTCACGTTCATTTCGACTTGTGATTCAGCGAGAACCGATGACGGTCTATATGAAAGTCATCCGCCTTGAACACTTATTTGCTTTGGGTGTGGAACTATGCACCTCTACAATACACAGTCGCTTTGTCTCCCGCGCTGCCTTGGAAAAGTACCCAGCTATAATATCAAGACTTCCATATCTTAAATATTTATGTATTCTAATAGAAAATAAGAATATCCTCGACGCAAGCCCGTCAAAAAGACACTTAATGTATGCGGTGCGCAAGTCCAATGCAACTGAAGACAATAACTGGTTTTGTTTTATAACTAAATAAAATAAGGAAACACAAGCGAAAGCAACAAATAATGAGTTTCAGTTACATGAGGCTCACAGCACGAACCCTCACGTATCAGCCTAAGGAGCGCTGAAGCGATAGCCAAGCAGCAAAGTCGTATTTAAATATTCTCTAATTAGGTTAATATAATACAGGTTGACAAGCACACGTTGATTGGAACAATTAAGCAATCAATTAACAAGTCATTAACAAGGTTCGATCAAAATCACAGTGTACTATTTTATAGTGTAAATATTATTAGTATTATTATTATTATTATTATTATTATTATTATTATTATTATTATTGTTATTATTATTATTAGTAATAATAATAATAATAATAATAATAATAATAATAATAATAATACATAAATGGATAATAATAAGCTTTAAATAAAGGCATAGACAGAAGCCATTAGCCTATGTATTTATGTATAAATAATGACATTATGTAGGCATACATAAGAAGATGCAATAAGAAAAATCAGTTGTAGTGAGTTTTGAATAGCTGGAAAAACTATTATATAATTCAAAAGGAAAAGCCAGTATAAACGCGAACTCTATCGGCAGGTGGTGGCCCTTGGTGACATCCCCGATGGAACGCTGGTGACGGTGATGGCGGGGAATGACGAGAACTATTCAGCGGAGCTGCGCAACGCCACAGCCGCTATCAAGAACCAGGTGGCCCGTTTCAACGACCTGCGATTTGTGGGTCGCAGCGGTAGAGGTGAGGGGGGACGGCAGGGATGAAACAGCAACAACAGTGTGTGATTCCCAACCCTGTTCCTGGAGATCTGCAGTCCTGTAGGTTTTCATTTTCAGCCCTAATTTCGCACACCTGATTCTTCTCTCTTTGAATGAGAGGAGAATTGTTGAAGTTGGAGTAAAAATCTGCGGGATGGTAGATCTCCAAAAACATAGTTAGGAACCACTGCCTTACAAAAAACTGAAAGTATAACTAAGTAAGAAGTAGCACTTACAAACACATGTACTAATCTTTTCAAAATCAAAATGAGTACAATTTGATGTGAAATGTACTTAAATATAATTAATAAAACAAAATTTAAGTTTACTAGTTTTAATAACGGAGGTAAATTCACCTTGAGGGAGGTGCAGTGGAACTTGCACTGATGTGACTGAGGTGGTATGTGTCGTGTGTGACACGGCGTGCAATGGTGAAGCCGTGTCCAGACACTGGAGGCAGGAGTAATGGCAGGTCTCTTCTCTTCCTCCCCAGTCCTGTTCTACGCTCTTCTCTGGTCTGTCTGCACTGATTTACTGTGTCATCTCTCCCATCTGTAGGCCTGAGAGCTGGCCTGGCAGCTCTGACTGTGCATCTCTCTCACATTCACAGGGGTTCAAAATGGAGTCACTTAATTGTGGGCTGATATTACATGAATTATTAACAGTGAAATGTCTGCCGACAAATGGATGTAATTCAGTTGGAGTGACTGCAGTATGACTGCAAAGTGACTCTCTTTCTCTGTCTCCCTCTCTTTCTTTCTCTCTCTCACACACACACCACACACACGCATACACACAGGCACACACACACCTATTTATCTCTCTTTCTCACACACACACAGGCACACAAACACCTCTGTTTCTCTCTCTCTTTATCACACACACACACCACACACACGCATACACATAGGCACACACACACCTCTTTCTCTCTTTCTCACACACTCACACACACATACACACTTCTTTCTCACACACTCACACACACACTTCTTTCTCAGACACTCACTCACACACACACACACCTCTTTCTCAGACACTCACTCACACACACACACACCTCTTTCTCACACACTCACACACACACACACCTCTTTCTCACACACTCACACACACACACACACACTTCTTTCTCAGACACTCACTCACACACACACACACCTCTTTCTCACACACACACACACACACACACACACCTCTCTCTCTCTCTCTTTCTCACACACATGCACACCCGGATACAGTACTCACACACACTGTATCCAGTCGTGTCTCTGATGCAGAATGTTGGCCCGCAGGCAGCCTGTGGAGAGTAATGTTTGACGATGAGAGCAGCTCGGCTCAAAGTAAACATCCTCATATTAGAATGTGAAGCAGTACATCCCCACGTCACTCCAGTCACCGGCCTCAGTCAGACTCACAATTCATTATCTCACTGCCATCAGAACCGGGACTTTTCAGCGCATCAGGGAGGGCTACAGGTTCTAGTTGTTCCCCTAAAACACTGCACTTTCTTATCTAGTCTCAGATCAGGAAAATCATGATATTATTAAAAACCACACAGTGGAAACCCCTGAAACTATTTCCAGTTACAGCCTTATAGACTCCAGGGATCACTTGCAAAATAGATGTGGGGTCTCAGTGTGACTACCATAGTTAAATAAAGGTCAAATAACAAAACATCCACCAAAATAAAAAGTGGTCCATCGGCAGCCTACCTGCCTTTCTCAGCTTTTTCAAATCTGTATCTGCTATCCAATTTGCTTAGCAGAACCCCAAACCACGATTGTAGGCTGTATGGATTTCGCTAACCGATCACCTGTGTGCATATGATATGTGCACCAGAAGGCACTGCAGAACAGACATGGGGACAGTAAAACAATGCTTTAGCAGGGCAAGCCGCTCAACAACCTGACTCAGTGTGTTTCAATGGTAGCATTTCAAGTGCAAGCAGCAGTAGTGTCATAGAATTTGTGGATCATAGTATTATCAGCCATTAATGTGCATGGATAAACTTGCAAAATGGCATATAGGCATGGCTCTTTCAAAATTGGTTTTACGCTGTGTAGTTAATTTATTTTATTGATCCAACTATTTACATTGAAGCATGCAACAGGGAACGGCTCACATTAGCATAATCTGTCAGGACAACTGACAGAGATTAATTGAAAACTATAAATCAGATATAATATGTGTAAAGATCCCTGATTCAAAATGAATCAAAAGGTTTTCCAGTTTTGAAAAATGACATTATTATCTGCACAAAAAGTGTAAAACATTGCACAAATGTCATTTACTTGGCAGCGTCAGTAGATAAGATTAAAGACCAGAAATGCTGTTGTATTTGTATGTGGAAAAGAGAAAAAGTTTATATTATAGCTATATTATCTGGCTTTTGTTGCATGTGTCTGTGTGTCAGGTGATCATGTGAGACAAAGACAGCACACTTCCAGGTGTGGTCACATTAGCTGTGTGTGTGTGTGAGTGTGTGTGTGTGTATGTGTGGTGAGTGTGTTTGTATGTTTATGTGTGTGTGTGTGTATGTGTGGTGAGTGTGTATGTGTACGTGTGTGTGTGTGTGTGTGTGTGTGTGTGTGCGTGGTGAGTGTGTATGTGTGTTTGTGTGTGTGTGTGTGTGGTGAGTGTGTTTGTATGTGAGTGTGTTTGTATGTGTATGTGTATGTGTGGTGTTTGTGTGTGTGAGTGTGTGTGTGTGTGTGTGTGTGTGTGTGTGTATGTGTGGTGAGTGTGTGTGTGTGTGTATGTGTGGTGTGAGTGTGTGTGTATGTGTGTGTGTGTGTGTGTGTGTGTGTGTGAGTGTGTGTGTGTGTGTATGTGTGGTGTGTGTGTGTGTGTATGTGTGGTGTGTGTGTGTGTGTGTGTGTGTGTGTGTGAGTGTATGTGTGGTGTGTGTGTGTGTGTGTGTGTATGTGTGGTGTGAGTGTGTGTGTATGTGTGGTGTGTGTGTGTGTGTGTGTGTGTATGTGTGGTGTGTGTGTGTGTGTGTGTGTGTGTATGTGTGGTGTGTGTGTGTGTGTGTGTGTGTGGTGACTGAGGCTCCAGACGGACTCAGAGCTCCAGAGTGGCTCCATGGCTGTTGGTTGCTGCACGTGCTCAGGTCACTCTGAGCTGGGCCAGTGTGTTTTGGGTGACAGACTGAAAATCCTGAGATGGACTGGCAGGTCTCCAGGCTGTAACAGAAACCTCCTGTTGGCATGGTGATTTCCCACCTGCCCCCCGCCCCTCCCTTTTGGGACTTTTTTTACCTTTGAGTGTTGAGTGAGGTGCAGGAGCGGAGAGCTGTGGTCAGATGTCCCAGCGCCATGTCTGAAAACCTCAGAGTCGCCCTCCCCTTAGCTGCCAAGCGCCTGTCCAAAACCCCTCAGATCCACCGTCACGGTCCGACACCCAGTCTGGACCGGGCCGTCACCCCTCTCAGCTGCCCTGTCAGTAATGCACCTTTTTCAGACTGGTGTACAGAATTTTACATTAGCACAGGCCGCAGAGGTTACTGTACAATGCTCATATCACAGCTCCCTTTTGCCATTAACTCCGAGCTCCGGTTACCCATAATCCACAACTCCCATTTCCGTGACACACGCACTTCCATTCGAATTTCAGGAGAGCTGGTTTCCCTTTTTATTTGACCAACAATTAGCATAATAGAATGAAGGAATGCTTCTGAAGGTCTTCTCTTGCCAAATCTTACATTTCATTGCTGACATTTTTGGTCCAAGACCTGCATCTGGGCATTAGTGTTGGACTAAAATGTCATCAATAAAATTTTACATTTGGCAAGAGACTATGTGCGGCAGAATGTTTGTAAGCTATTATACTGTGTCTTCGCTCTAAGCACCCATGCTACAAATACGATGTGTGCAAAACACCGCTTTACTTTCAACATTATTTCAGTGAAATTATTTTAAGCCAGCCCATAAATATATCGTATATATTCTGTATATGAATATAAATATACAGTGCACGTGTGTGTGTTTATGAGTGTGTGTGTGTGTGTGTGAGTGTGTGTGTTTATGCATGTGTGTGTGTGCACGTGTGTGTGTTTATGAGTGTGTGTGTGTGTGTTTATGCATGTGTGTGTGTGCACGTGTGTATGTTTATGAGTGTGTGTGTGAGTGTGTGTGTTTATGCATGTATGTGTGTGCATGTGTGTGTATATGAGTGTGTGTGTGTGTGCCCGTGTGTGCGTGTGCATGCGTGTATGTGAGTGTGCACGTGTGTGTTTAATGCGTGTGTGAGTGTGTGCACGTGTGTGTTTATGAGTGCATGTGCACATGTGTGTTTCTGCGTGTGTGTGTGAGTGTGTGCACGTGTGTGTGTTTATGAGAGAGTGTGTGTGTGTGTTTATGAGTGCGAGTGTGTGTGTGTGTGTGTGTGCACATGTGTGTTTATGAGTGCGAGTGTGTGTGTGTGTGAGTGTGTGTGTGTGTGTGTGTGTGTGAGTGTGTGTGTGTGTGTGTGTGTGAGTGTGTGTGTGAGTGTGTGTGTGTGTGTGTGTGTGTGTGTGAGTGTGTGTGTGTGTGTGTGAGTGTGTGTGTGTGTGTGTGTGAGTGTGTGTGTGCACACAGGCCTGTGCGTGATTGTATGTGCTTTACAGGCATAACAGAGTGCCATGCAGGGCTCTGGCTCCGTGTGAGTTTCACACTGTAATATCTGTGTCTGATCTGGCTGAGGACCCTGCTTAATCCCGTCCCTCTGTATTTTGGGAAAGGCAGGGGGAGCGAACATGACACCGGTGTGGACTGTGCCAGCGGTTTTTGGGGCGATGTGAGCGCACTCTCAGGGGGCGTCCCGCCCCATGGGGTATACGCCTGTAGCCTGGCAGTGGCCAGAGGACGGCAGGGAGTCTCTCCCGGATAATCCGGACGCCTCGGAAAAGCCCGTCCGGAGCGGGACGGAGGCCAGGAGAGGGCGGCCGGTTGGGTTACCGTGGCGATGGCCGCGGAGACAGCCGTCGGTGGCGTGACCTGACACCACCCCGTCTGCTCTTCGCGTGCGCTGCTCCTGTTTTCGGCCTCCCTCTGAGCGCTCGCGGTGCGGTCGCGGTGCGGTCAGTTCACGGTCCGGCGCAGCGAGCGCGTAACAGCGTCTGCTCAGTTTGGGCTCTGCATGGGTGCGCAAGGGTGGTGTGGTTAGTCACCCTGGTCCTGCCAAACCTCAGTTTGTGGTGAACCCAGGACAGTCAGTGTGTGTGTGTGTGTGTGGTGAACACAGAACAGTCAGTGTGTGTGTGTGTGTGTGTGTGGTGAACACAGGACAGTCAGTGTGTGTGTGTGTGTGTGTGTGGTGAACACAGGACAGTCAGTGTGTGTGTGTGTGTGGTGAACACAGGACAGTCTGTGTGTGTGTGTGTGTGTGTGTGTGTGTGTGTGTGTGTGTGTGGTGAACTCAGGATAGTCAGTGTGTGTGTGTGTGTGTGGTGAACACAGAACAGTCTGTGTGTGTGTGTGTGTGTGTGTGTGTGGTGAACTCAGGACAGTCTGTGTGTGTGTGTGTGTGGTGAACACAGAACAGTCAGTGTGTGTGTGTGTGTGTGGTGAACACAGGACAGTCAGTGTGTGTGTGTGTGTGTGTGTGGTGAACACAGGACAGTCAGTGTGTGTGTGTGTGTGTGGTGAACATAGGACAGTCAGTGTGTGTGTGTGTGTGGTGAACACAGGACAGTCTGTGTGTGTGTGTGTGTGTGTGTGTGTGTGGTGAACTCAGGACAGTCTGTGTGTGTGTGTGTGTGTGTAGTGAACACAGGACAGTCAGTGTGTGTGTGTGTGTGTGTGTGTGTGTGTGTGTGGTGAACTCAGGACAGTCTGTGTGTGTGTGTGTGTGTGTGTGTGTGTGGTGAACATAGGACAGTCAGTGTGTGTGTGTGTGTGTGTGTGTGTGGTGAAGGCCAGGTACGATGTTGACAGGTCTGTCTGCACCTCTCTCTCTCCTGTCACTGTGTGAGCTGGCCTGGTAGTGGGGCTGCTAATGAAAGAAGCCTCTGTGTGCTGTTTGTTCTGATGACTGTCTGTCCCCACACAGGGAAGAGCTTCACTCTCACCATCACAGTCTTCACAAACCCTCCTCAAGTGGCCACCTACCAGCGGGCCATCAAGATCACAGTGGACGGACCGAGGGAACCACGACGTAAGTGCTCCAGCCTTGCACTCTTCCTCCTCCTCGTCCTCCTCTTCCTGTCCCTCCTCCTCCCTCGTCCATTAGCCCTAGCATTGTACATCGCAGACCTGAGTCAAATACGTCACTGTTTTGGTTTTAAATACTGTTTTCCGCTTTACTGAGCTTGTCTGGTGTATTGGAACCTATAAAATACCCCCAGTTCTACCAGGCAAGATCAATTAATCACAGAAAAGTAATTTGCCTTTGGTACACTTCAGTAGCATCATCATCATCAGACCAAGGTTGTCTTCCCCTGCCTTTCTGTAGCTCTGAATCTCAGCCTTACGACTGCCCATCTCAGATTTACTACAGAGCCAAAATGGTGCCCGCAGATACAGGGCTCCTTGAATGTGGACATGGAGCTCTGCATCTGGTTTACCATTGGTCTGCTGGAAATGAGAAAATGACATTTAAATTTCAGACACGCTTTGCTGATGTGGAAGCCACAGGTGATGTTCTTGTAGATGTATGAATGCAGTAAGAGTGGAAGATTTGGATAAGAGTGTTCAGCAGACTGGAACAAAGAGGAGAGGGAGAGAGGAAGAGAAAGATAGAGAGAGAGAACAGAGGAAGAGAGGAAGGGAAATGAAAGAAAAAGAGGAAATCAGAACCAGCCGGCCCGTATCACTGTGGAAGCACCGCCATCTGGATGTGCGTGTGTATGCATGTGTGTGTCTGTCCTTGTGTGTGTGTGTGTATACTGTATGTGGGCCTGTGGGTGCATGTGTCCTTATGTGTGTGTGTGCATGTGTCCTTGTGTGTGTGTATGTGTGTGTATGTGTGTATGTGTCCTTGTGTGTGTGTGAGTGTGTGTGTATGTGTGTGTGTGGGTGTGTGTATGTGTGTATGTGTGGGTGTGTGTGTGTATATGTGTGTGTGTGTGTGTATGTGGGTGTGTGTGAGTGTGTGTGTATATGTGTGTGTATGTGTGTGTGTATATGTGTGTGTGTGTGTGTGTGTGTGTGTGTGTGTGTGTATATGTGTGTATGCGTGTGTGTGCGTGTGTGCATGTGGGACCACGCCGTGTTGTTGTGGCTGTGGGGAGGGGAGGTGTTTATCGGCGTGGTGTCACGCGGCTGCTGGGAGACCGTTCCCGTTGGTGCGTTATTCCGGTGGGGAATCCGGGGAGCTGGCGCCGCCCTGCGTTCCCGGGTCTGGTCATGGCGGGCGCTTGGCTGCGTCTTCAAAGGCTCAGACGGGAGCTCTCGTTTCAGCGAGACTTCCTCTCCGCTGGCAGTGTGTGTGACGGCCGCTCACAGCTGAGCGCCGGGGGACGCTCGCGCGCCCATTAACCCCCCCACCCCGCCCCCGCTCGCCCGCGCTGTGTGAGGTCGCCCCCCAGCCTCGAGCCACGACCCCCCCCCCCCCTCACACACACAGCACAGGAGCACACAGATCTCCACAGATAGAGGTACAGCAGGGTCAGACGCCGCTCACATGTTGTTTATGGGGATGTCTGTTTGACAGTGTACGGAGTTATCAAATGGGTCACACTTTACAATTAGCGGACAGGATTTGGCATTAACTAATAGCTGTTTACATTAGTTAATCGATGTACAAATACAGTAACTCAGCAATGTATTAGTTACATGAGTATTTATACATTAGCAAACCTATAATTAGAGGATGAACATATAATTAGTCAACCGTTAACAAATGCATGAATAGTTTTTTCATTCCAATATGAATTGGCATTAACTAATGTAGTTACTTAACATGAATTTGAATTAATGACGTACAAATACATAGACAGAGCTCATCTACAAATTAACATCTCAGGAGTTACTTAACAACTACATTAGTTAATGCCAATGAATGTTATATTATTTTAACGCGTTGCCATCAAACCTACCGATAGCATTCGGATTAGCTCAATGTGCTTCAAGATTTTATTAATTCTTCAGATTCCAATCATGATAATAATGATGAGGATAATGATGATATATTTCAACAATTTTAGGGTCCATTCACAAAAGCATCCTGTGGCTTGACAATCATAATAACTACCCAATGCTGTTATGCCAATGTTACTGTTTCTGCTTCTGACACATAAGCTCACAGTCATTTTCATAGTGACTGAAGTCAACCATTTTTGCTACGGAAGACGATAGTATGGTTGTCTTTCATGACATACTGTGTGGACATACTAAGGGTAGAGGGGGAAGCCACATGTGACTCTAGTATGAACAGGAAGTTCATGACACAAGCCGTGGTGTGAAATCCAGCTTGAGATGAGCAGCTACCGGCTGTTTCAAAACCTAGCTTGAGCTGGTCAAACCATGTTGAGTCTGAACTGGTCAACCAGCTACCAGCTGTTTCAAAACATAGCTTCAGCTGTTTTTCCAGTAGGGAGCCCAAGATATCTTTCTCACTTACAATGTAACAAATGGAACCCTAGAAGTCATATATGTATTGCCTACCTAAGACCTGGCAATTTATTTTTGTCCGCTGTAGGAGACATGAGTCTCTGGTCTTAAACTTTGCTTAAAAACTACAATATACAAGAGACATTCAATTAAAGTAAGAAATAATAATATAGAAATAATATATTTTTTAAATGTTCATTGCAATATGTTTTTGTCATCCAAGACGTGTGTATTATATTTAAAAAATAAAATACTTAAACCTATTTTCTGCTCGTTCTCAATAGGATGAGTTTATCACTAGTTTCATTCATACATTCTCAGTGATGGCTCAAATTAACTTCAAACAGTTCAAGTGGAAAGTTCATTTGTGCAACACATTTTCACGATTTTCTGTGGTATTCTTTTACACAATTTCCTAAACCTTCAGCTGCCTCTTGTGTGAAATTGTTCTGGGGAGTTCTGTTTTCAGTAATTCCTCTCCCTTCATTGCAGTATGTGTAACTTCCCTCCTACCTGATGCCAGAGCTTTTGGAACCTAAATGCATGTCCGCCTAATGCACATTCCCCACAGCGGACTCAGACAGTTACAAGAAATGTTATTGGCTGAGTTGAGCAGTTTTCCAGGCTTCACAGATGTTTCTGAAATTCGCAGGGCCGTAGGCTGGCGGCATTATTTGTGAATGACGGTGTTTTGTGAGCGCCCCTCCCTGCTGATAGGCTGTCAGCCTCATTCCTCCCACGTCTTCCCAGCGCGAGGTCCCATTGTGCTCACCAGTCCGAGCAGCTGTCATTTCATGAGACGGGCTGTATTCAGCTTTCATACACGTCTGTGAAGGCTGGAGTGTGAGGCGTCTGTGAATCCATGAGTCACTGGGAGGAGTCAGCTGCCTGCCCATACACCTCACAGACCTTCAGTGCCAAGGCTGTAGTAACACTAACGTGTGTGTCTGTGTGTCTGTGTGTGTGTGCGTGTATGTGTCTGTGTCTGTGTGTGCGTGTGCGTGTGTGCCTTTGTGTGTGTGTATGTGTCTGTGTGCGTGTGCGTGTGTGTCTATGTGCGTGTGCGTGCGTGTGTGTGTGTGTGTGTGTGCTGCAGGACACAGGCAGAAGCTGGAGGACTCGGTGAAGCCTGGGACTCTGGCGTTCTCGGAGCGTCTGAGCGAGCTGGAGCAGCTGAGGAGGAACGCCATGCGCGTCAGCCCCCACCACCCCTCCATGGCCAACGCCCGCGCCTCGCTCAACAGCGCCCCCTTCAGCAACCCTGCGCACAGCCAGATACCCGGTGAGGGCACACCCACCTGCGCTCCCATGCAGGGCAGCCACATGCCTGGCTTTCCACCAAAATATCCTCTTTTCAAATTACAGGTCCAGTTTGTGGTTCCAACCGGACAACATAATGTCAGGTCTGAGCAATTGATCGAACAAAATAACCATTAGCTTGCAATGAATTCTTGTGTCAGTGACCTCCTGCGTAGTGTGCCTTCAGCTCTGTGGCCCTACTGCTTCACACAGACAGACACTGCTTCTTTTGACACTGGGCAGGCACAGTGCAAATAAATGGACATGACACACAGTGCAGCACTTTACTACACTGCTAAAAAAACCGTCTTTAGTGTCTCTAGTCTTGTAATGAGACTTCAAATTAGCTTGTTTTAAGTTACTTAAGTTTGACAAGTGAAATGTTCTTACCCCACTGGCAAATCTCACCCCAGTATTTTTGTCTTATTTAGCAAAAGCTATTATTTAACCACCCTTTATTAAAAACAAGCTATTATTTCCACTTGAGAGAAGATTTTAAGACTCTTTACAAGGTAGGTATAGGCAGATAAGGCAGATAAGGCAGACAAATTTAGTTTTTCACAGAAGTTTCCAATGATATAGAATGGCAAATTCAAAATGTTGAAGTACAACTGAACAACAACATACTTGAAAAAGTTATGTAGGTTGTTTTGGAATTTGAGGAAGACCCCAGATATGCAGGGTTATGTACGCTGTTTGTTTATCTTCCTCTTTTGTGATCGACATGACAGTTAGGGGAGAGAGGAGGGGCTTCTTTATTGGGGAGGTCGGTCAGAAAGGAGGAAATGATACTCAGCTGACAGGAAGTAGCTGTTGTGAAAATCCCCTATTTAAAAAAAAAAAAAACTGCCAAATTGTAACTGAATTTTTGGACTGCTGTTGTTTTTATGCCAGTGTGTGTGCGTGAGAGAGAGAGAGAGAGAGAGAGAAATAGAGAGTATGTGTAAGAAAGACATGGTGAGAGATGGTGTAGAAATAGAGGGATGGAGATGAAGACAGAGAGAGGCAGATAGAATAAAAGAGGGACGTGGTTCCCTGGCAGTGTGGGACAGTACACTTCCTGCTGCGTGCTACTCTCTCTGATCTCGCTTCCAGAAATAGAAGCGGGAATGCTGCCAGCGGAAACCGTTCTTTAGTCATTCAGGACCTTTCTAGTTAGTCGTCAACGTTCCTTTTCATATTATCGAAAATTAGGAGCAGCTGTAAGCGCCTGCAACCACGTGGCAGCATGCCCACAGTGCAGCACATTGTCCTACATTGTCCCACAGTGTTCCATAGTGTCCTACATTGTCCCCCGGCATTCCATAGTGTCCTACATTGTCCCACAACGTCCCAGAGTGTCCGGAATTGTCCTACAGCATCCTAGAGTGTCCTACATTGTCCCACAGCATTCCACAGTGTCCGAAATAGTCCCACAATGTCCCACAGTGTCCAGAATTGTCCTAGAGCATCCCAGAGTCTCCCACATAGTCCCACATTGTCCCACAGCGTTCCATAGTGTCCTAAATTGTCCCATAGCGTTCCATAGTGTCCGAAATTGTCCCATAGCGTTCCATAGTGTCCAAAATTGTCCCACAGCATCCTAGAGTGTCCCACATTGTCCCACAGCACACCCGTCCTGTCCCTCTCTGACCCCGTTTGACCCCCATGCCACTCTCTCATATGGCCACAGAAACCTCTGTTCACATTACTTACTGCTCGCTCAGCCTCACATCGTTGACAGCAGGCTCCTCACAGACCGCCCAGAAGTGGTCTAACATCTGTACCAGTGCCTGTCACACTCTTCAAAATCACCAGAAAACTCAACAAGTATTTTAGTCAAATATTCAGACTTGAAACCATATTTCTTTCCATACTTCTTTAAATAAGACACCAATGTTGCCAGTGAGGTGAGACAGCTTGACTCATTTCAAGATTTGCCAATGGGGTAAGAACATTTCAGTAACTGAAAAAACAGTAACTGAAAACAAACTAGTATATTCAACTTGAGAGACAAAAGAAAGATTTCAAGTTTCTAAAACACTTGTTAAGGCAGACTGTTTGTGCGCTGTGAATCACTCCTGACCGTCTGTGAGCGTGAGATGACTGGAGAGGGAGTGGGGGGTGCAAGAGCGAGACTCGGAACAGGATGCAGCGTCCCCTTCGCCACCCACGCACCCAGAGCAAGGGCCCAGCCGTGTGTGACTCCGGCCTGTGATCAGAGGGCTGCAGTCTGGGGAGGAAGGCAGGAAAGGAGGGGGCTCGGGGGCTTGGCACCAGGCCGCACTGCGCTGGAGGAGCTGGCTGCACTTAAAGGCAGAGGCTTGGCTGCTGTGTATAATTTGCTTCCTCTCTGATGGTCTCCTTTGGTCTGGAAGTCTGCAGGCGATCGGGGCGCTTATTAGACCTCAGGGACAGCCAGCCGCCTGCTCCTTCAACCGCACCCCCTCCCAAATCACTTCCTCTCTCTCTCCGTCTCCTTCTCCCTCCCTCTATCTCTGTCCTTCCATCTCTCTCTCTCTCTGTTCCGGTTGGTTCTCACTCCATTATTCCCTTCCTCGCCCTGTAGACACATACAAACTAGAAATGAAAAAACCCACAAATAATTCATTTATTAAACTTTTTATTGAGGACAGCTCTAATAATCGTTAATATGTACTATGATTCTCTGGTTTATTGTCCTGTTCACAGCTCCACAGTTCTGTCCTAACTGCTGCTCATCACTGTTGCTTAGTTACCACTCTGCTGCTGGGTAGTTCTGTTTTGTCTCACAGCTCAAAATGTGCAGTCGCTTCACTGTGCTTCTGGGCTTCAGTTTTTTGTTGTATTTTGTTCAAAGATTTCTAAGACCAGTTGCTTAAGGCAGTAGCCAAGGGCAACAATGTTTTATTTCTTTTTTATTTGAGGGTAAGAGTGTTGTCACGGTAACCTGATACAGCCTTCTCTTCACCGCATTCCGTGCTTCACAAGTGAAGTACCCACTCTACTGTACAGCCCACTACAATGGCTTACTAATACCTCCATGGCTCTCTGGTCTCAGACTCCAGACAGATGCAGACTTCTCCCTCCTGGTCCTATGAGCAGTCCTACCCCTACCTGGGGCAGATCTCCACCCCCGCGGTCCACCCGGCCACGCCCATCTCCCCCAGCAGGGCCAGCGGCATGTCTGCTCTCTCCGACCTCTCCAGCCGCCTCTCAGGTACACCACCTCACCCCACAGGGCTGAACTCATCAAACTCATCAGGACTGCTGCTTTCCCCCCACCCTTTACCTGGGAGCCAATCAGCAGCACTAAGTGTTCAGTTAATTACCCGGGAGAATAGAAAACCAGGGCTGGATTTGGATTCCAGTGACGGATTTTATGATCCCTGCTGTAGCAGAAGATGCAGGTCCCTCTCTCAGGCTGCCCGACCCTACCATCCTGTAGCTTCCCGTTTCAACCCTAATTTGGCTACTAATTATCAGCTCAAAGAGATTTCTAGCTGTTGAATGAGGTGCGGTTTGTTAGGGTTGGAGTGAAAACCTACCTTAGTAGATCTCCAGGAACATGATTTGGCAGCCCTGCTCTATATATAATGCCTTCTGGCTTCCCAGCCCACCCATGGCACAGATCTAGCCACTGTGCACTGCATTCCAGATGTGGAGCATCATGTTCAACATGCCTGCCTATAGCAACTACTGTTGCACACTGGACCGCCACACAGCTACACTGCAGATTCTATATACACTGGTACATTAGCGCTGTTACACTACACTTACAGTATACACTGGTACATTAGCACTGCTACACAACACATACAGTATACACTGGTACATTAGCACTGCTACACAACACATACAGTATGCACTGGTACATTAGCACTGCTACACAACACATACAGTATGCACTGGTACATTAGCACTGCTACACAACACATACAGTATGCACTGGTACATATTATCCTCCCAAAACTGGGCAAATCATTTTTGTCCTGTATAGGGGACATGTCTCTGGTTTTAATTTCAAGAACCATATGTTGTACTGTTCTGAAACCTACACTCCAAGGCACATTCAACAGACATACAATGAATAATATCTTTAACATGTTTATGTCATCCAAGATGTCCACTTGATTCTACCAAATGTACAGCAGATGATGCCACATCATGTTAAGTGACAAAAGTAAAGAATAAAACATTTCACATGCATGGAGTACACCTTACATTAACAAAGATAAATCTCTGGCAGGAAGAAAATAAACCAACTACCCAAGTGTCCATTTTAAGTTCAGTCTAAAACCGACTCAATGACATTGCCAATATTATTTTCATATTTCAATTTAATTATTTTATATTTCCCATCTATATTACCTACTTTCCAGTGGATCTAACTGATGTCCATAAACTTGAGTATTATTTTTCCATAGTATAGATTTGTTCTACCAATTCCCTCCATTGTGATACTTGAGGCATTGTTATTTTATCACAGTAAAGATTTGTTCTACCAGAACCCTCCATTTTGTTACTCAAGGCATTAACATTGGCCAATTTCCTGTTATTTGTTTTACTGACATGACCCCTAACATCTTTATGAGGTACTTGTTATCCTCACCCACGGTAACACCCCAGTGTGTTCGTCATCCTGAAGGTAGATTTCACTGTGAATTATGATCTTGTTTTGCTGTGAAAGCACTGCTAGGAAGAGAGCCCACTTTCAGGGGTCTGACTGGGTATTCTTCTTCATTTTAATGCTGATTAAAGGCTTTTAATATTTCAATTATGAAGCTGCTGAGAGTCTTCACAATATGCCTTTGATTTGCGTGACCATTCGGGACACTGGGAAAAACAATAAGTCATTTAATCCCTTTCTAGTCTTATTTAGACATATTTCTATTACTTTTTTTGCAAAATAAGACATATTGCCGATGAGATGAGATGAGATAGTTTGACTAATTTCAACATTTGCCAAATTTTTTAAAGAAAATTGTACTTGTCAAGCAAACAGTAATTTAAAAAAAGCTAATATGAGAAAAATTATTACAAGACTAAAACACTTCTCGCTGGCTGACTCCTATCCCGCGCCCCCCACAGGTCCTGACCTGACGCCGTTTGGAGATCCGCGGATGAGCTTGGAGCGCCCCTTCTCCTCCCTGCCCTCCCTCCCGGATGGCCGCTTCTCCGACTCGCGGATGCACTACCCCGCCGGCACCTTCACGTACACTCCCACTCCCGTCACCAACGCCATCGGCATCGGCATGTCGGCCATGACCGGGCCCGCCCGCTACCACACCTACCTGCCCCCGCCCTACAGCAGCGGGTCCTCCCAAGGGCAGCCCGGCCCCTTCCAGACCGGCTCCTCCCCCTACCACCTGTACTACAGCGCCACCACCGGGTCGTACCAATTCTCCATGGTGTCCGGGGGGGACCGCTCGCCCCCCCGCATCCTGCCCCCCTGCACCAATGCTTCCACGGGCTCCGCCCTGCTCAACCCCTCCCTGCCCAATCAGAGCGAGGTGGTGGAAGCGGAAGGCAGCCACAGCAGCTCCCCCACCAACATGGCGACCGGAGCCGGACGCCTGGAGGAGGTGGTGTGGCGGCCATATTGAGACCTGCCCCACCCCCGACCCTCCCCCCCTACACCGCGACACGACGCCTCCTCCTCCCTCGCTGACGGACTGGGCGGGCTGACGGACTGCGGACGTGTGCGCGCTCACAGACAGACACTGAATCCTCTGTGTGCGAGGAGAACTGTCAGCCGGAAAACGCCCGGGATGCCAAACTACACACCAAAATACGGCTGAAATGACTCACCGTCTGTTTGTTCAGACTTTCTTTTTTTTTTTTTTTTTTTGATGATTTCAAAAATACTTCAGAATTACTGGTAGCACCGATTGCGGTTGTTTGTATTGTACGTCCCTGACCGTCCCACACATCTGAACTGAGGAGGGAGAAGAACAGCTAACCGAACGCACTCTGGCCGAAGAGAGAGCGTTATCAGGTCCGGTTATCTGTGGACGGGACAGCGCTGGTGTAGTTCTGGTCCTGCCTGTCGACCACAATGCCAGCTCATCCGCTGAGCGCCCCTGTTTGCCTCTTCCTCCCGGAGGTGCGATGACCTCACGCCAGTCATGACAAGGCAGGTCACAAGGAGACTGCAATGAAAGCCCTTCAGAGGCAGGAAGCACATTCTGCTGTGTCCACATCACCACTGCCCGACGCTACATTCAACAAACTATTTATCTTTTATTTAACCATCTAATGTATTTGAGTCATGGTCTTTAGCTTTGTGTAATTGTTCACAGGCTTTTTTCATTGTGATGTTGATGGTGTTTGGAAGTTCAGACACAGTGGATTAATGCATATTTACAACAGTAACCCCCCTCTTCCAATTTGGCTCAAGACCACCCACTTTATCTGTACTGTCTCTGTACCAGATGTGTGTGTCTGCGCGTGTGTGTGTGTATGAATGTGTATGTGTGTGCCTGTGTGTGCGTGTATGTGTGCATGTACGTGTGTGTTTGTGTGTGCATGAGTATGTATGTGTGTGTGTGTGTGTGTGTATGTGTGTGTTTGTGCATGGTGTGTGTGCCTGTGTATGTGTGTGAGCATGTATATGTGTGTGTGTGAGCATGTATGTGTGTGTGTGCATGTGTATGTGTGTGAGCGTGTATGTGTATGTGTATGTGTATGTGTGTGAGCGTGTATGTGTATGCGTGTGAGCGTGTATGTGTATGCGTGTGTGTGAGCGTGTGTGTGTGAGCGTGTATGTGTGTGTATGTGTGTGTATGTGTGTGTGTGTGTGTTGGGGAGGGGAAGAGAGGGGACATACCGGGCCTTGTATCACAGAGCACTGTGTAAATAGCTCTTGGTTGTAAATGTTTGCTTGGTGATGCCCTCAGTGCCCGCCGCACCACAGTGTGCCACCCCCACTCCTGAGAAAAGTCAAAGCAAACAGAAAAAACAACTTTGTTTTAGTTTAGTTATTTTCTGAATACAAATAATGTTCTTTCGCAGCAAGTCTCCGTGGCCTTAATGAATTGATTTGAAAATGACAGGTAAACTTCACATGTCGCCTACTATCAGGAAGACCTGATCAAATACAGTAGATAGTAGATACATATGCAGATCTATATAAGTACACCAACAATTTGCATTAATTGCCATTAGCACAAAAACTATGTGCGCAACAGTAATGTTGATTATGCACATTTTCAAATTAGAATAAAATGGTCTTTAGGTTTCATATCCAGTTTAAGGATATGAAACACACCCCCAACCCCGTCACCAATGCCAACGATGGTCCAGAATGTACTCTGATTGGGAGACACCATAGAGCGTCATCAAAGACGCTTCATTGGCCAGGTTATTCCCTCCCTCGTTGAGGTGTTGCTGTTTTCCTAATTGCCAGCATGTAATTGGCCGGTCCTGCCGTCCAATCACAACAGGGCCCAGCTGGTGACTGCAGAGTATAATAAAGTGTGCTCACTGTTTTGAGAAATAATATTGGATATTGACTGAAAGAAGGTGGCATGCTTCTCTGTAACCTGCAGTGGCATGTGTAATAATATACCCCGGGTGACTGCAGTTTTATATTTACCCTTATTTTTGCCATTTGTTATTGTTAGGTCTCCATACACATCTGCTTCTGAATCTCTACCCCTCGATTTCTCCAGCCTCTGTTTCCTATCTCTTTCACCACCTCTCTCTTACACACACACTCTCTCCCTCCCTCTCTCTCTCGGCTGGTAGTAGAGTTCCAGATTGAGTGCCAGCTGCTCCACCCCGATATCTCTGCTATTCCTGACTCAGGAGGAATTTATACAGCCTTACAGACAAGCCCTGGCCTGTTCGTAGCCAGAAAACACACACACATGCACACACGCAACCACACACGCGCATGCACACACACTCGTGCACGCACTAGGGCTCCACATAGCCACACACAGGGGCTGTGGGGCGCTAGGCTAAATAAAGCCCAGCATACAGCTTGAAGAGGAGGCTAAGGCCTTAGCAATAATCCCATTCAGGAGACAGGCCAATGCCCATAAAACAATAAAAGCTTTCAAAAGCAGCACCAACAACCTCTCCACGATGGACGGTTCTAAAAAGTCTTGTTTATTTTCAGGCCTTTCCACTGTAATGTGAAGGGGAACAGTGGGAGGGCGATTCGATTCTGGAACAACCTTACTGTGGTAAACATGTCACGGTAACCACATTGCATCAGAGAGAATGTATATTGACAAATTCTAAATCATTTCTTACAGGTAAGTGTTCGCTGACAATGGCACACACACACACACACAGTGCACTTGGGCCCTAATAACCTTGTGTCTGTGTTTGGGCAGACAGAGTGACTCAGTGAACCTCAGGTATGTCTGTGTGTGCGCTTTGTATTCCTCAGGGCACACAGGGGCCGGTCAGATACAGAGGGGCCCTATGAGATACACAGGGGCTCTATGAGATACACAGGGGCCGGTCAGATACAGAGGGGCCCTATGAGATACACAGGGCACACAGGGGCTCTATGAGATACACAGGGGCCGGTCAGATACAGAGGGGCCCTATGAGATACACAGGGCACACAGGGGCCTATGAGATACACAGGGGCCGGTCAGAGACAGAGGGCACACATTGGCCCTATGAGACACACAGGGGCCCTATGAGATATACAGGACACACAGGGGCCCTGTCAGATACACAGGGGCTCTATGAGATAAACAGGTCACACAGGGGCCTATGAGATACACAAGGCACACAGGGGCCCTATGAGATACACAGGGGCCGGTCAGATACACAGGGGCCCTGTCAGCTCTCTTACTCATAGCCCCACAGTAATAAATGTATACTCTCTGTAAACAAGCGTTTAAACACCAGACGCAGGAAGTCTAGCGATGGCTCAACCAGAGCTGGTGTGAGTAACACCAGGAAGATCCGGGCAGACAAACAGCTGGTTAACAAGTCTCTTTCTCTCCTGCAGCTGTTCAGTCCACTGCCCCAGACCAAATTGTGTTCAATATTAAACCCCTTCATAAAATAAAATCTTTATTTTAAAAGTGTGTGCGCGTGTGTGTGCAAAAATGAAATACTGTATGTTCATTATCCCTCCTCTGATCCAAAGTGATGAAATGGATTCAATTTCAACATGAAAAAAAAGGTTTACGTAACACAACATATTTGCAGGCTGGGTTCTACAGGTGTCAGCTAAAAGGGCTGTTAGTTTGATGTTGAAATAATTCCAGAGTACAAAACATCAATCGCTGTTTACACTCATGAATGTAAATACTGTACATACACTCAGAGCACTTTATTAGGTATTTATAACTTTTTTTTTTTTACTTATTGGTCTTCTGCTGCTGTAGCCTATCCACTTTCCACAGGTTTGACGTGTTGTGTGTTCAGAGATGCTCTTCTGCATACCACTGTCGTAATGTGTGGTTATTTGGTATCTGTCACCTTCCTGTCAGCTTTGACTAGTCTGGCTGTTCTCCACTGACCTCTCTCATTGACAATGCTTTCTTGCCAACAGAACTGTTGCTCACTGGATGCTTTTTGTTTTTCGCACCATTCTCTGCAAACTCTAGAGACTGTTGTGCATGAAAATCACAGGAGATCAGCAGTTTCTCAGATACTCAAACCACCCAGTCTGGCACTAACAATCAAACCACTGTCAAAGACATTTAAATCACATTTCTTCCCCATTCTGACATTTGGTCTGAAAAACAGCAGAAGCACTTGACCACGTCTGCACGCTTTTATGCATTCAGTTGCTGCCACATGATTGACTGATTAAATATTTCCACTAACAAGCTGGTATACAGGTCCACCTAATAAAGTGCTCACTGAGTGTATGTGTACCCGTGAGTGCCATATCAGGTGAGGGCATACTCTCCACTGAGCTGCATGGCTGCCATTAGGTCCTGGAGGGCTACAATATCTGCAGTTTCATGGTTTCCTTTGTATCATCAGTTCATTTAGGGGAATTGACTGAAATTAAGCACACAACAAAAAAGTAGAAACAGCAGACCTCCGGAACGTCAGAGCCCTGATTTATGTAAACAAGACAAGGGCTCCCTCATGTGGACACAAAAGGTATATACTGGACTGTACTCTCCAGGATAAAGCTGCCCTTTCTGGCATTTTAGGGAATGGATTAATTCATTAGATTTATTAGAGGCTGTAATTCAAGGCAAGAACTTCCTTTTGACATACAAAGCACAGGTCACACATCATTTCCCTACGAATAATTTCTTCTTAGGGCAAGACAGATTATACCACATTGTTACAATTGGGCAGAGTCCACATATTTAATCAAAATTCTACTCAGCATCTGCCGAATCATCATGGCGGTTTCGGTCGACGGAAATGCATGACATCGCCGCTGCATCACAGTAGTAATGAATACAATGTGAACTAACGAGTAAAGAAGTGTTGCAGTTTAACAAAGGTCTCTATGAGCAACATACATTTACATAGGCCTTAACATATTCCACAATGATAATGCAACATGCCTTCTTGAGAGAAAGTCTTTTAAAGGCTGTTCTTTGTGCACATCTGTTGTTTTATGGTTACCCCCCCCAGTTCTTCCTGCCCTTTGCTTTGCCATCAGGCTCCATGAATTGTTTGGGTTTGAAAACGTTTCGTACCCCCGGCTGAGTGAGGGGCTTGTGTCCGGCATCTCTGACGGAGCCAGTTTCACTGAAAGTAAATTTTTTTGCCCGTTTCTTAAACTTCATTCTGGCTACATCAGTGAACATTTTCACAGGACCCTCTACCAGGTTTTTCGGGTAGAATCCACTGTGTTTTCTCTTGGGGACAAACTCAAGCGCTTGTTCCCACTTCCCAGTGTCCCTCAGCGTCAGTAAGATGCGCATAACTTGGTCCAGCGTCAGGTTCTTGGCGCCCGAGTCCCACTGAAGGAAGTGGTCCAAGGGAAAGCGGGCAGTGTCTAATTTGAGTCGCTTGGCATTAGTCAGCGAGACAGAGGACTGGTCCGCTTTGTCAACTAGGGCGCCCACAATGTAAACCTTGTTGTGGTCAAAGGACCGGAGCACATTCGGGGAGTCTGCGGTCAGATAAACCAGTTGTTTGTGGGGAAACATGTCCACATGCCTCTGCTCAGTGGCAGTGATCAGGAGGTTATCCCAGGAGTCCCCATACCTGCTTGTCAGCTCCCGTTTGTAGCCAGAATTGGGCTGCAGGTTGCAGAAGTGAATGTGGAAGGGCTCGAGGGATCTTTTGTTCCAGGTGAGGCACTCCTGCAGCTGGCTGATTGTGTTACTCAGCTCCCTCTGGTTCATGACCGCCTCGTAGCTCATATCAAACACCAGCGACTGCCCAAAAAGCATAGCCTGGGCAGCCCTCCATTTGCATCCGGAGTTTAAATAGCGGCCCCGCTTCGTGATCAAATAGGAGTTCAAACTCACTCTAGCTTCCTCTTCCTCTTCCTCTTGTGGCTGGGATTCACTCTTCCTCTTCTCCTTTTCCTGCTTCCGGGCCTTTTTGTAGCTCTCCTTAAGAGCCAGGAACTTGAGAAACTTCTTCCTTGCAGTTTTCGTAGTATGCTCTTGGAGTGACAGAAGGTCGTTGTCACTCAAATGCTCTGGGACATTTCTCCCGGCCTGCCGCATCATTTCCACCATTTCGCGGGTGGCAGCCAGCGGGGAACACTCTGCTTCCTCTCCCGACTCTCCGAGAGCTTCCTCCTCCTTCCCTTTCTCCTCCTGGGGACCGGGTGACATCATCACAGACTTCCATATGTCCAGGTTAAGCTTCTCATTAGCCTGGTCGCTCTCTTTCCTAGTCACTAACGTAGTGCATAATGTTCGGGTTTGAAAGGGTGGGAAACCGCAGATTGGTGTCTGCCACCTGCAGTGTTTTCCCACTCGGACTGCTGTACTGAAGTTGCAGTTCCGCCACAGTAGTTTTACCAACGATGCTTTGGGTAGTCTCATCATTAGACACTATATTCGCTAAAGGGAAATAGATACGGAACAAATTATTTACTGTATCTTTTAAAGGAGTAACATGGCAGCTAAATGTCACACATGCCAGTTGTCTTC
This sequence comes from Conger conger, assembly GCF_963514075.1. NCBI lineage: Eukaryota > Metazoa > Chordata > Actinopteri > Anguilliformes > Congridae > Conger > Conger conger. The sequence goes on along the minus strand of NC_083776.1, from coordinate 24,805,093 downwards.
AAGCAACAACAAAACAAATGTGCATAATCTTTCTATTATTTAAATGTATTTTAAAACATTTCTATTAATTTCGCACTATAAAGGTGTCTGGGCGTGGTAATAAACTGTCAATTAGCTATTATTGACAGACCGTGCTCCCACTTTCCACACACATCCACGTGTGTGTTATCATAGCTACGTCCATGATACGCGCTTATCTTGGGAGAATGAACGTTATCGATAACGTCAAACGCATAAAACGCTTACTTCTCAAAAACTAAACAACGGACATATGTAATGCTTTCATCGTGTTTCTTCAATGCCCACTTGTGCAAATTGCTTATAAAAACCTACAAAGTGTGATCAACCACCATGTTACACCTTTTAACATGTATCATACAAATGGCTAACTAAATAGCTAGAAGTCTCATTTGACGCCAACATTTTAGGCTAAGTTGAACTCGCTAGCTACCACGGTGTTTCTGTCCTATAATCGTACTTACAGACACCGTTATAACCATTTCACCCATTACAGTTTTATTGGAAATGTGATAGTATTATTATAATCCCTACCAACGACTGCATTCATTGAAGACTTCAAGACTTTAAGGGGAAATTTCAGCTCACTCTTCCACTCGGCATGCTTCGCAGAAAGGTCGTGTTGAGTTAGGTACTTCACCCTTTTCCAGCCGTGATGAAACTTAGACTTAGATTTTGAACGTCATTGAAAATTAAATGCTTAAAATTCTGACAAATTTAAATGAACAATGGCCCGCGTGAACACAAGTTTTGGTCGTGACTTTGAATGCATAAGATTAGAATAAACTGTCAGTATAAGGATTCATTTCAAAACGTAAAAGGGACACATTGCTAACATTAACAATGTTTCATACGAACCCTTTATGATCCTGTCTTCTCTAATATAAGACCTTCCGGGTCACGTAAAATACGTATGTAAACATAATTGCTGACTTTTGTACGACAGAATGAGTTTGTTCCTCCCGAAGCTTTGCGGCAAGAAAGACATTGATGATGTTATTAAAGGAGTTGCAGAAAAGGTTCTGGTTTTGCGATTTGGGAGAGATGATGACACAGTCTGCCTGCAGCTGGATGAAATCGTACGTCTATAGGCAGCTGCACGTCGTGGATTATTTGTATACCACTACTCGTTTTTTATGACATAGCCAACGTGAGAAATCTATAGATAGTGACGTTTCGCTTACTGCGATCAAAGCGATCATCACCGAAAGTGATATTGTTTCATGAGACACGTTCACATGAGCAAATATGATGACAATGTCCACTTGACATGTGCAGGGCATCACAGGCATGAACAAAGTTTTTAAACTCGGACGCCTCCTTCAAGCGTTATATACACTTCTACAGTGTATCTGATATAGTCACTCAAATAATTAAAAGTAATTCAGAGATGCTTTTATCCTACTGGTCATGTTTGTGCTGTAAGTTACTAAATAACGTCATGCCCTGTGTTTCCCTTGTCAGCTGTCTAAGACCTCTCATGACTTGAGCAACATGGCTTCGATTTACCTGGTAGATGTGGACAAGGCTCCAGTATATACTCGGTACTTCGATATCAGTTATATCCCGTCGACAGTCTTTTTCTTCAATGGGCAACACATGAAGGTCGACTATGGGTAAGGGTGAGACTGTCCTGAACGTCCTTCTGTGTGTAAGCAAAGAGTACCAGGTTTTTCATAACTTAAAACAGGGCTGATCATTTAATTGTTACATTTAGTACTGTATGTTCATATTTCACATGTATTCATTAGGTTTATGTATTTCTTGATTTAATTTTGAATATGCTTTTTAAGTAGAGACCACGTTTAAATATCGCTAGCACTGCTATACGTCGTATTTTATTTTAGAGAGTGGGAGTACATTGTGCCCCGTTTTAAAGGGGTGGTCAGCTTATGATAATTGGTGGATTGTATTTATTTTACTTATTGGCCTATTGTCCTCTCAACTGAATTGTTTGTGTATTTTTATTTTTCAGGTCCCCAGATCACACCAAGTTTGTGGGAAGTTTTAAAACCAAGCAGGATTTCATTGATCTGATTGAGGTGATTTACCGTGGAGCCATGAGAGGAAAATTGATTGTCAAAAGCCCCATTGATTCCAGAAATATCCCTAAATATGATCTTTTATATCATGGAATCTAGACCAACACAACTATGGGCTCTTCAGCCATGAGATTATGAATGCTAATGTCATGTACCAAGTGATTCAAGTGACAACCCTTATTTAAAAAAAAGAGAAATGCAGCGTGGAGTGGCAGGGCTACCACTTAGTGAACAGTGAAACAGACACAGGGACTGGGAAAAACTCTTTACTCATGGCTGAAGCAGAATAGATCCTTCGGAAATATGTTTAAATTAATTTGTAACTTGTTAACACCAACTTTGTATTTGTATACAGTTGCACTCATATTTATTATGTTTAAATAAAATGATGCATGATTTTTATATTTTCTGTCTGACCACTGACATTTTTGTGTTCGACATTGTGTGATGAATATTGACTGAAATAATGTTCAATTTAATGCATGTTTCCCTGCCCAAGTTGATTAAGCAGATCCTTCATATATTTTCACATTGCTTGCTCTCCAGGCTTTCCTCATTCCTAAAATGGAACCTGGAAATACAATATAATACAATATTGAAGTTTGTGAAACTGTTCAAACTTGTATAATGACGTGCAATTGTTTTTATATGGAGCATAATTTGCTTATATGGGGAAGCAAGGCATGAAGCATGCTAGGATTCCCAACCAATGTGATTATATCAGAATAAGAATTAAAACAAAAGTAAAATATATGCAGAAGTTATTTCCCCAAATGCACAATTCAGCTTTTGATTAGACTTGAATAATACTTATGTGTCCTAGAGCTAACGTTGGGGATACATAATCAAAATTTACTGAAAGTAATCATAAGTTGTCAGACTGGCAAATTCGCAGTACATGTAATAGTCCTGCCAATGTGATCAGAAATAAAGCCTTCATTTGAGTAAATTGGCAGAAATGCTTTACATAATTCAAAAATAAAGATACATGTATGTTTGACATTGAACAAAATAAGTTGTGAATTCCATTTTCAAACGCAGATTAAGGTGCATTCCGGAACGTTCGGCGCTCTGTTTCCTTCGGACAATTTTCAGCAGGACCGGATGTAGTTGCTGTTGGGGAAAATGGCAGCAACCTTGTACGAGATTAATTAAATGAATCAATTGGAATATTGTATGTTTGATAAAAGAAATGAAGATAAACTAGTTTATTTTTTAAAACAACACCCGTTTCAAACTGTTCTATATTATTATGTTTTCGTTACTGAAAGCGTCTTTTTGTGGAGTCGCCAGTCGGACGATTGGGAGTGCAGGTAAATTCGCAATATAACGTAAAGCTAACTTAGGTAAGGTTATGTAAAATGTCACTTTACGATTGTAACGTGTATGGAGTTGTTTAACTGCAGTCAACATTTATATTGGCTCATTAATTCCCTGCGAGTTTGTAAGAATTTGCTGATGTTATCTTGCATTTGTGCAGGTCTTTTCCAAGATCACTTGAAGGTGTTGTCTGCCGGTCTGAAGACATACCGCCTGCCACCTGACTACAGTGGTAAGTGGCTCCCAGTGAAATCATCCTATTTTGCCATGCAAATTTTGATATGATCTGACCTTAATTTGAAGTGATGCTTGTGAAATGCATCAATTCATGTTTCTCCACACTGACTGTTGGTGTATTGTTCAAATTGCGACATATAAATATATACAACGTAAAAACCAAAATACATAACAAGAGATTTAGATTTAGATTGCTCTGACAGCTAACTTATGAACGACGATGAATGTAGCGTACCACAGACGTCATATGAGTGATGCTGTCTTCAGATACCCTGCCTTTTAACTCCAGCAGTTTTCAATTTGTCCCAGTGATTTTCAGCAATTACATAAGCTAGCTGTTGCTTCATCCTTTTTTTTTCACAAACAGCGTGCAGTCCCCAAAAATGATTTCACCATGAACGTAATTTAGCTCCATGCACCTGTTGGCAATTGCAGATGTTTTCTACATGCCTTCAAAGCAATTGCCCTTTCTGTTTAAATATGAATCCGCCTGTGTCTTTACCCTGAAGATGTGATGCTACCTGAACGACAAAAGCTGAAGTTCATGAACAAGGTTCCCGACCTAAAGAAGGTCAGGAAGGAGATGAAAAACCTTCGCGATATCCAGGGCCCAGCGCGGAACGGCACCGCTTTTACAACGGGCCAGTATGCCATCGTGGTGAGTACTGCATGGCTGGTGTGAAAAAGTGCCATGGGATTTGGGGTTGTTAGCTGTTGCACACACCAGCAGTAGCACATTACATTATCCATGGGCATAATTTTAAGTGATGCAGTTGTCTGTATATTCAAGGCCATTTGTGTAAAGGCTAAATTGTGATATTTGCAGGTGACTTATATGCACCTGGAAGATGGGATCAAATATTATATTGTGCTCTCCTTCTTGATATGCATTTTGAAAAGTCCCCCCCCTCTGTCTGTTCTTGGCAGGCCTTGGGTGGAGGTTACCTCCATTGGGGTCACTTAGAGATGATGAGACTGACAATCAATCGACGAATGGACCCCAGCACTACCTTTGCACACTGGTGTATCAGTGCCCCCTACAAGCCAATCACACGTAGGGGGCTCGGCAAACGCATGGGAGGCGGCAAAGGAGCCATCGACCAGTATGTGACCCCCGTGCGCTACGGGCGACTGATTTTAGAGGTTGGCGGCCGCTGTGAACTGGGTGAAGTGGAGTCTTTTATGTCTGAAGTGGCCAAAAAACTCCCCTTTCCTGCCAAGGTTCGTACCTCTCGCAAGCTGTTTCTTAAGGCCAATTTACGTAATTGATTGTTGCCACCGGCGCTTAATATAATTAATGTTCGGTCAAAACGACTGTTCGTTTATACTAGAACGACGGACAATTTGATGTCGTCGCTATCACCGTTGTGCCCATCGCTGAGACATAAATTGTATTGGCCTTTACTGGCCTTTACGACTTTCTTATTAATCCTTCAGATTTAAGTTTGACCACCGTTCTTACAAATCTAACCGGGTTAGTGCACAGTTCTGAAGAAGGACCTTGTTTTTCCTACAGTCCATTTATTCAGCTTCCAGATGTATTAAATCCTTCTGCTGTAGCTGCTCTTTGGCAGTAATAAAACTCTTAATTCCTTCAGTACACGTACCCCATAATGGGTTTGGTGAAATCCAGCACATTATTGTGTTCACTGAATGCATTATTGCACATGGTTGGTTTTAAATATTTGACTTTTTGATACTTTTCAGACTGACAATTTTAATGGTCACTCAACAGCATAAGATGGGTGTACCAGAGGATTAAATTACAGGCCATAAAGAGAGACTATGGTAATTTCACAGCCTTGGTTATAGAACACATTTTATTATATCCAGTGATCGGTCTGGTAAATTCTGTCTAGCCCCGTACCTTTAGAAATTATAAAAATATGAGCATGAGTATCGAAGTATGACCTCATAAATGGCTCTGGATCTCTCTCTTTTGTCCTTTGCCCTCTGACCTTTCCCCCCTGGTTCTGTTCGGGCAGGTGGTAAGCAGGGAAAGTCTAGCAGCCATGCAGCAAGAGGAGGCAGAGAGAGAGAAAAACAACCAGAATCCCTGGACCTTCAAGAGGGTGGTAACCTCAAACATGCTCGGCATTCGCAAAGTGCTGTCTGCTTTCGACCTGCACAACCATGGCCGCTTTTCCGGCAAGTTCCACAACCCAGGCAGAGTGTGAGCAGGAATGTCCGGAGGGTGCTCCGGCAGCTCTCCACTGCTCTGTGACTTCTGGGGAGCGGTCAGTTACTCCTGGTAGCCCACAGAGGCACATGTCTCATTCATGGAATATTGTGCAGATTTCATCTCTCCGTTTTGTGAGGTCACTTACGGCACCAGTGCATTGGCTGCCAGGTGGAACCATGTTTTACAGGCAGCAGTATCACTGGACAACGGTCAGTGGAGACCATACAAGTGCGACAGCAGCCAATGGGTACTGCCGTTGGTGCTATCCATGTCTGGAAATATAATTTTGCATTTACAAATCAATAAACATATTTTAACCCAGTACTTGATTTTTGTGTGTGCATTTGTGACTCCCATTTGGTAAGAGATGGTAAAACATTTTCATCCTTGGAAAGCATGGTAGATTTGTATGAGAAGATGTGATGTGGTAAGAAGGACGTGTAAATATATGGCACCATTTTAGGATCTACAGCCTGGGTTTTCAACAGTGGGTGCACAGAGGTACCATGAGAGGGGGGGGGGGGTCCTTGGTCAGACTTGATATGCAATAACTATAGGTAGATTTGGGGAAATATAAATAAATAAATATATATATATGTATATATATAGGGTCCCCTGGATGCCTTTGAGGCTGGGTCTCCGGATTGCAAACCGCTAATCTTAAATAAATCTGTGAACTGTGCCCTTACCAATATGGCCCCCGCCCGGGAACCAATCCTAGAATTGATTTCGACACATGCGCAGTACGATTAATTTGAAGGTAAATTTGCCGCGAAACTGGTGAGTTTTACTTTGCTAATGCCAATATTATTTGCGTCGAGTAGTTTGATTAAGGATTAGCTAGCTAATTAGGTGACAACTCGTACATACAACAAACATAGCACCGAAGTATAGTTAACTTAGCTAGCTAACACTTGGTTTAGAGGAGATGGATATTCATACGCTAAAAAACATTAGCGTCGCTAGCTGCATTACCTAGTATAGTAACCGTAATGTAATTAGTTAAATTACGTTGTATTGGCCCGCTGATGGTAAAGAAGTGTCACTGATGATAGTGATGTAGACGAACGGTGAAATTAACTTTTGCGTTAACTTTCGTATACATTATTTATACAACTAGCTAGCTAATTACGAAATATGGTTAAAATGTCTAAATTACCTCCAAACTATTTGTAATGTAGTGTAGTAATATTTATGTTCTTTTAATTGAATAGCTAGCTCACATGCCAGGGATGTTCCACAGACAAACATAATATGTTCGTCCTTAAGCTCACTTGTAGTTAATTCAGTTTAACATGATAAAACATATCGTTATAGTTTATATATGGGACATATATTTTCCTTCAGACTTTGCCAATCTCATTTTTGAAATGTACTTCAAATATTTGAAATTTGATTATCTTTTCCATAAATTAATCAATTAAGACTTAGCTTGACTCTTCCCCAGGTCACCATGAAGCCCACCCGAGGGTCTGAACGGGCCTCGACGAAAGGACCCAAAACAAGCAGGAAGAGGGGTCAGAAGGGGTCACAGGTGAGAGAGGCTGAGGGTCGGGGGTATGGGACAGGTGACGGACTGCAGAGGAAAGAGATACACACAGGTGTAGAGGAGGAAGGACCCCTGATAACCCGTCTCTGTTCTAGGATGGGGGACCCAGCAGAAAGAAGACCCAAACCCAACAGCAATGCCAGAAGAAGCGGGGTAAGTGGGTGATGGACAAGGATCCCCCACCTCCCAAAAAAAAAAAAAAAAAAAGAGCTGGTGTAGGGATGGTTTAATAATGCAGCCTTTAGACTACAATTGAAGCATATGCCATCACCATACATTGCAATTAATGTAGGATGATAACTCTGTCCTGGGGCATCAAACATGAGCAGGTATTTGTTATTATCTTGTTATTGAACAATAAAGGTTTTGAGAAAATAAATTAGTTAAATTCATTAAGTCATTAAGTCTTTTTCTTACACAGCTGGTATTTTCAACACTATATTATAGTTAATATTGTATATTGTATAATAAGCATACAGAGAACATTCAATTCAATTTCCTATTTGCCTACTTTTCTATATCATCCCTTCTCTATTGTCCAGTGGGAAATGATGCTGCTAGGAAGGTCAAAGGTCAAGAGAAGTGGACATTGCTGCCCAAGACCTCCATTACAGCTCTGGAGAGCATTTTAGATTTGTCAATACTGTGAGTGACTTTTTTGTGTGTTACATACACTGCTACCTCTTGTCTTAATTGCTATATACAATTGTGGGTAAGAACTACCAGGGTTTTCAGTTACTTGAGTACATTTTCCGGTTTTGTTCACTGCCACATTCTGCACTCTGTCACTCCCTGTCTCAGGTCTGCTCTTACCATGAGAAGGAAGGACAAAGATCAATCTCAGAGTCACCTTAACCAAATGAAGGATAGGTGAGACACCTTCACCAACCCACCATGGGCAGTTACTGTAACTGTTTCAAGACTGATTAAGTGGTGCAAAAATCAACTAGTTAACTAATTGTTGTATTATTAATGTCTAGAAATGTTCCTCCACGTACATTTTTGCAGATACTCTTATCCAGAGTCAGAAATCTCTGTTTGGTTTTTACTCCAATACAATCCATTTATACAGTTGGATATTTACTGAAGCAATGCTCCAATGAGTATCAAATCTGCAATATTAGAGTTACAGAGTTACCTAGCTTATACTACGCTATGGAGATGTAGTGTTGTAACTGGAGTTGAGCTTGTAAAAACGATGATACCTGTCTACTTCCAAACTGTAGCAAGTGCTGAATTCATTACTCACAGCAAAGCAACTCTGGCACTGCACCCGTTGAGTTGTCTTAGCCAACAGGTGTCACTATTGAATCATGAGCCCTGCTTCAACGTAAGTGCATTGTCACCTATTGAAATTAGGGTTTGCCATTCAACAAATTATTTATCCAGTTGGGTCGTGTTATTGCAATGGGAAACCTGGGAGAGAATGATTGGGACTTATTAATTTGGTCCTAATGTGACCGTGGCAGATTTCTGGCCAGCTGTGCGCAGCTCAAAGTGCCCCCCCGGAACCGGAAAGTAGGTGGCATGCTCCAGGTGTCCCGCCTTCACCAAGCAGAGAGCAAGAAGACTGCAGTGGGCAGAAGAACCCTACAGGCGCTTGAGGTGAAATGGGGGGAGGGGCACAGGAGAGAAAAATGAAAGAAAGACATGTGAGAGAAAGAGGTGGAGAGGGGACAGAGAGAGAAGGGGAGGGAGAGCTTGGAGACTCGTGGATACTTGCATGGCTCCCCAGTCGCTTGGGGGATAGCAGGGTGTAGATGTTACTGTTGAATGTGTGTGTGTGTGTGTGTGTGTGTGTGTTACCAGGATGAAGTGAGTACCGTTGTGTGTAATGTAATTGAATATGTGTTTTGCCAGGATGAGGTGGGCTCAGTAGTTGGGGCTCTGGAGCAGATAGAGGGGAGGATGGAAAATTTGGACGAGGAGACCAGGATTCTGAGACGCAAGCTGGAGGACGAAGAGGAAGGTGCCCAGGAGGTACCTCTACGTCTTACTCTGCTCATCTCAAATGCTCACCTGACATCTTGCAGGCCCTACTCTGCCATGGCCTTGCAAATCCCAAATACTGAGCCAGGGTCTAATATCTCAGATATTCAATCCTGGGTATTTTAGTAAACCTCAAATCAGTTTCAGTATTTTCGTAGACCTCAGATACTGAAGTCTGGGCCTGAAGATTAGATCCCTGATTTCATCAAAGGGTACTTTTGTCTGGCTTACCTTATTGATGGACAGTGGGGGTAATGGTCTTATGACACTGTAGTGTGCATTATTGTTCTGCAGTGGGTTGGTTGCATTTTCTCCTGGATTAGTTAAGTATTATTTGTTTGCCTGCTGATTCTAAATTCAGTTTAGTTGTCATTTTAGTGTTCTGTTGTGTACTTGTTTGTTTGTTAGCTATTACAAGTGGTGTTTATTTAGATTCAGTGAAACTGGGTTAGGTGTTTGTTTCTCTCAGGTAAGCTAGGCTATTAAGTTAGGCTATTGTTTTACTGGCTGGCAGGCCACAGCTTTTGTTGTAGGAGGAGCCAATACTTTGCACCCTGCTCAGGCTATTAGTACTGGCACACCTGAACTCACTTCAGTGTGCATTATTGTTCTGCAGTGGGTTGGTTGCATTTTCTGTATTCGGCGTCAGTGTTACTTAAGCAGTTGTGTAGCGCACCAGCGGTAGCGGTGCGCTACACCCTCCTGATTTACTCCGCCCCCCCCTTCTGATACCCCTATCCCTGTCTAACCCCAACACCCCCCCCCCAAATTTTTTTTTTTTTTTCCTAGTTCTGGATGTGATGCTTTGACTTGTGGTAGAACCTATGCACTTGTAAGTCGCTTTGGATTAAAAGCGTCTGCCAAATGACTAAAATGTAAATGTAAATGTAAATGTAGTGTGAGACAGGCTTGACTGAGTGCTGGTGTACGACCAGGTGAAATGTGCTTTTATGAACATTGTCTGTTTTCCTTCCTCTTACTATCTGTAGATCCTGCAGCTGTCAGGGAGAGGTGTCCTGAACCTGCCTGCCTTGCCCCCGCATGTGACAAGAGAGCTCCCCTTGCAGGTGAGGAGGTCACAATGCAGAGGTTTTAGCAACTGAGAATCAGTTGCTAAAACCTGGTGACCTGTTTCTTTGCACAGGAGCGGATGGTGAAAGACCCTGATGTGGCCGCCCGTCTGGCATCCGTGCTCCAGAGCTCAGGGGAGGTGAGAGATGTGATGGCCTTCCTGGAGCTGGCACACAAACAGGCTGACCTTCTGCTCAACACTCTGGGACCCACAAACCCTGAGGACTCCCATACCAGGAACATACAGGGCGGTAACTAGCCCCCAGAAGAAGAACAGCCCTCCCTTAACTACTGTTCCAACCCTTAACTCTGAAACGCCACCAAAGCCACACGCCCTGCCCTTGTGACATCACAACGCCTGTCCTGGTGCACCAAAGGATGTTGACTCTGGTATTTCTCATTGCACAACTTTTTTGCAGTGCATCTCTTCTCTTCAACAGTGAGAGTTATGGTATTAGCATCTTTCATAGTTAAATTCAGGTATCTCAATCCTAGCTTGATCTCTGAATGTTCCAGGATGATATGGCAGTGCAGCTGGAGAGAACTGTAGCTGTTTGTATAGAAGTTTTCTTTAAGTTTATATTCAGATTCAGTTTATGTATAACGCTAGAAATAGTTTAGAGATGAAATTGCATGAAGAACAAATCACAAGTGTTTCGGGACTTTAGAGATCTTCACAAAGCCTGAACTGATGGATTAGGTGGCACATTTCTCATTTTATTTTTCTCAGGTTTAGGTGATGACAGACCTTGGCATCTAAGAACGAAAGGACTTTGTAATATGTATCTTTACGTTAACTCAATAAATTGCAGCTGAGATATAACCTCCTATATTAAGTTGTTCTGTTCATTCAAGTTGTCTTTTTGTGTTCTCTACATCGGCATATTAAAATAAACATCTTACAATATTGGTGAAGCCTTTACCTTGACTTGAATTTGCTCAAATTGCCAAGTAGACACCCACTTTGCTACCATATTGCCCAAACCTAGCTGAAAAAGGACAGCCTCATTAATCAGCACAGCTGATCTTAAATAGGCCCACAATTAGTCTCACCTGGGAATATTCCAATCAATCAGCTGCCTACAAGACACGGTGCACACTAATACAGCAACCAGGGCCCTTTTTCATATACGTTGCTAACTCTGTTAGCCCGATTAGATTGTTCATATTTTGAGATAAACTCAGGACATTCGATTTCATAAAGGGATTTCACAATTTAGACCACAGGTGTCAAACTCCAGTCCTGGAGGGCCGCAGTGTGCTGGTTTTTGGGATGTTCTCGGCACCTGTGGTTCATTCAAGTCATTGATTGAAAGAATCCACACAAGGCCTTAATTGACAGCTGATTGTAAGGAAACCCCAAAAACCTGCAGCCACTGCGGCCCCCTGGGAATTCAGTTTGACACCCCTGATTTAGACGGTCTTTTTGCTGGGACAACAGTGTCTTAAGCACAAACCTGCGAAACTCCAGGTTTAAGGTTAAGTTAGGAGGATAACATGTACGTAGCCTATATAACCACATGGTGAAATCACACTGAGACAGTAGAAATGAGCTCAGCTGTTGTTTGTGAGGTTCTTTTGAAGAACAAACTGTCTTTGTAAGAAGAGTTGGGATGTGAATGTTTTTTTAGAACGACAAGACCTTTTAATGCTATGAGCACCTCTGATTTAGTCGTGAGGGAACTATTTCCCTGTAAAATTATAGTAAAGTACTGGCAGCTGTGGTCACCAGTATTTTACTGTCAATACTGTAATTTATTTCAACAGTTAATTACTGTAAAATGTATTGCAGTAATCTACTGTAGAATATAAAGTGTACTGTTTAATACTGTAGCTAGACTTTCCAGTAATATACCATGCACACAGTTAACAGTAACAGATAATGACACAACAATTTCTAAAATTAAAATTAAAATAATAAAAACTACTGCAAATTACAGACACGTACTGTAAATAACAATGGACTTTAATCTCTGTGATCCAGAATTGAGATCTAAAAATGATCAGTTCTGGGGTCTTAAAAAATCATAACCACAAAAACACCTAACCCAAAAGAGGATGAGGCAAGTGACATTTTTATGGAACAGAACATTTATTAAAAGGAAGCAATGTTTGACAAATTGCAATTATGTAATATGTTTTAGAAACCTACAGAAAATCATTTAAAATTTGACGTTTTTAAAACTAAAAACTAAAAATTTCTCAGGACAAATTATAGTCTAATGATATGTTTAAAAATTATTTGAACTCAATGTTAAAAAAGAAAATTGGGTGTCAACCAAGGAAAAGTTAGGAGGATTTCCTTGGTCAAACAGGTCAAAAATAACAACAGTTGGTGACAGAAACTGTGAAGAAAACCCCCGATACATCAGTCAGTGATATCACAAACAATCTCCACAGTGCTGGGGTGAAGGTATTTCAATCAACTGTTCAAAGAAGACTTAAGAAGTAGTAAGAATCAGAAGGCAAGATTGCAAAGAAGTACAGAGATGACCCACAAAAGTTCTGGAACAAAGTTTTATGGACTGATGAGACCAAGCTTAACCTCTACCAAAGTGATAGAAAGGCCAAAGTGTGGAGAAAGAAGGGATCTACTCATGATCCAAAACATACAAGCTCATCTGTGAAGCACGATGGAGGAAGTGTCATGGCTTGGGCTTGCATGGCTGCTTCTGGAGTGGGCTCACTATTCTTTATTGATAATGTAACTCATGATGGTAGCAGCAGGATGAATGCAGTAGTCTACAGAAACATTTTGTCTGCCAGCCTACCAAGAAATGCATCCAAACTAATTGGGAGGAACTTCATCATGTACCAAGACAATGGCCCAAAATACAACATACAACATTATTAGGGAGAAAAGGTTGTTAAGGTTTTAGACATTTACATTTTTTACATTTTAGTCATTTGGCAGACGCTTTTAATCCAAAGCAACTTACAAGTGCATAGGTTCTACCATAAGTCAAAGCATCACATCCAGAAACTAGCAAAATACACATGAAATAGACTGGCCAAGTCAATCACCAGACCTTAACCCAATTGAGCATGAATTTCATTTCTGAAGAGGTGATTGGAGGGCAAAACCCCCTGAAACAAACAATAACTGAAAAAGGCTGCAGTAAAAGCCTGGATGTTCTAAGTAGTTTAACACATCTAGGTGTAAATACCAGGAAATAAAAGCTGAAATTCTCTGGTCTTGTGTTTATCTTATCTCAACCACAAATGTATTCAGTGTATTGCAAAAATTGGCCTTACTGTTCCAATAGAGGGACTGGGGGACTGTACCTAAGTAAACTTTATACCTTTTCCAGAAAATCCCTCACTGGAACTATGTATATATTTGTTCAGGTCTTCTCTTCTGTGTAATCACAAATCACATTTGAATGAATGTTCTATGAGGTACTCCATCAAGAGTCCATGACTACAACATGTGCATGAATATTCTGCAAAACTGTTCCTACTCCATTCCTCACTTACGCAGTATCAGACAATGGTATTCAACATTAGAAAAGCAGTGTATATAATCATAATAGAAAAAAGTTACAATAATTACTTATATAATTACAATGCTTGCATCGGCATTGAGTATCAGTCCCTCGGGTGACTCAGTGAAGTGGGGCCATCAAGAGCTGAATGACATGCAGTGTCAAGTCACCATTTTCTCTCTGGGACAAGACAGCCTGGACATCTTTGGTCTTTATTTTGTTCGGAAATACTCCACAATTCCATTTCCGCATTCCTCAATCGCCAGCTCCAAGGCGAGGAGGACAGGCACATCGGTGAGTAACTCAAAATGAGAAAAGATTCCCTTTTGCGTAAATAGATAAGGCCACTTGATTTGCAAATCAGCAACAGATGGTGCTGGGATCTCCTTTATATGTCTGCGCTGAAGACTGAATGTGGTCTTCATGAGACCTGTCACTTATACCCTCTCTCCTCCATGAATGCCATCCTGGCTGTAAATGCTCTCTAGCCTTTGGCGCTTCTCCTCCATTGTCCTGTGAGTTTCTTCTGGAGGGAGTTCTGGCTGAAATCTGGTACATCCATATGTATCAGTTGGGGCCCTGCTAATAGTCCAGCTATTCCACAGGGTCCTGATGATCTGTACCTTTGAAAGCTCCCAGAGCGGTTGATGTTCTCAATTCTTGTTTTAAGTTGAGACGAGAGAGGTAAACCCTCGATGACATCTCCACTTGATGTCATATCGGCAAAGTATTTGGATACTGACGAGTTATATGCTGACAGATTGTGAAACACTGTGAATGAGTGGGATTAGCCTCATACTTTCTAAATTCATCTGCAAGGATTTGTATGGTCAGGAGTAGGTCTTCTGCCATTTGAAATGGCTGTCTGTCTTCCTTTGGCATCTTATCCCATAGGACTTGAAATGTTTCTGGCCATGTCTTGGGTATGCTTGATGAACCAGCACTGCTTGTGAAGGACTGGAGAAAGGCGGCAGATATTTTGAGTCACATGGGAAAACCTGGAGATCCAATATGATTGTGGTAGTTTCTGAAACAAATAAACAGGCTTATGTGAATAAATATGAGTAAAACATTCATTTATCTCTAATAATTTGTGCCGCATACCTGCAAATCACTATCAGAAATACTATGAATCACTTATTTGGTTGTCAATTGACAATTAAAAATACAGCAGTTACCAGTTCAATCTAGCTAAATCCTACCTTTATAGGTTCACATTTTTTTACATTGAGCGTATCAAGCAATACATGCCTATCTGCATTGAAAGGATCATTAAGTTTCTATAATTATTCTTCATTACATTACATTATTGGCATTTGGCAGACGCTCTTATCCAGAGCGACGTACAGCTGATTAGACTAAGCAGGAGACAATCCTCCCATGGAGCAATGCAGGGTTAAGGGCTTGCTCAAGGGCCCAACGGCTGTGCGGATCTTATTGTGGCTACACCGGGATTAGAACCACCGACCTTGCATGTCCCAGTCATTCACCTTAACCACTATGTGACAGGCCGCCCTGTCAATAATGGCCAGAAATAGATCTCTTCCATAGTCCATAGTCCCTCATTATCAAAAATACTTATAATATTTAGTTGAAGCCATTAGATTTTAGAATATTTGCAGTTGCTGAAATTTGGAATGCATTTTTAATGTGGATATATCACTTAATTTGAAATTGCTTTAAGAAGTTATCTCTTTGTTGGCCAGTATGACTTGTTTCAATATACATATGGACATGTAAATGTTGCTTTAGGACTAAAACATTATTAGTAACTACCTCATTTGAATGTCTCCAGCAGTTTTCGTTGTTGAATAACAGGCAGCAGGTCTATGATGTCCTCTTGCTGGACATACTTAAGATCTTCTACTGACTCGACCCCAGAACTTTCTAATGTAGAAACAAGCCTCAGACAGACTGGGCATAGCCTTGAGGATGATCTCCTTTATAGTGTCACCTAAGGATGACATTGATCTAAAAAGTCCAATGGTGAAGCATTAGCAGCGGTATACCCCAAACCATATATTCTGGCAGTGGGTAAAAATCAAGCAGTTCCTCTTGTTTGACACAACATTAGGATTTTAGCATGGGTATAGTATGATAGGCATCAATGAAAGGAAGAAGAACAGCCTGGTGTTCACTGATAAAGTAAACTACAGAGTTTTTATGCACTTTTTATGCACTTTTTTAATTTAAAAATGAATTAATTTCATTCAATTTCCAATCAACTGGTCATCCTTATGACCTATTACAACAAACATTTTGCTCCTATATTTTGTCCCTTTCACAGTCACATCATGAGCAATCAGAGTATTTACAGGATCAAAGTCAAGATGTTCAACTGACTGTTGCATATCCTCATAGTAATCCCTCAAGAAAAACTCTGTGCCCCTGTCAAACACAACATCTGGTGGAAAGAGAATGTCAGAACTTAGAAATACCTGCAAAAGCTGATGCCTTTCAGCAAGAGTTTGACAAAGATTTATGAAGTCATACAACTTCCTCGCACACTGCTTGAAATAAGTGTGTTTGCTTTCAAGTCATAATGTCCAAAGGTGGATCAATAGCCCAAACTGAACTATGAGTTATGGATAGTGACATAGATAGTGATGCTTGGGTTTTAGTGGATGATCCCCTAAAGTTTGCTTTCTGATTTGCAAATACTCCTCTATCAAAACTTGTAAGTATGCAATCTGACCAGTGGAAATTTCCAGAGCACAAATAACGTTAACAATCTCTCTGAGCAGTAAAATTAGCTGCTAAACTTCACTGTCGGCTGCTTTTTTTATTTTGTCACCAATCAGCACTGGTAGCATCCTGAGAAAACAAAAGTTCTGCACTGCATGTCCAGAGAGTTTCCCAGTGCCTGGATTTACCTCAGAAGGTTTATTGCTGGCGTCATTACCAAGATATGATTTATGCACCGATTCAGCTCAAGGTAAGAAAAGTGTTTCTCTTTTGTAACAAGGTGATTAATATACAAGGCCAAATCAGAAGAAACAATGCCCCGGGCCAAGACAGGGAAGTAATCCAGGCTGGCAAACATTAAAGTGAGCAAGCTCATTGAAGATTGAGTCAAATTTGACACCTCTAACACCACTTGCTTCAACATTGTGTGTCTGTGCTTGGACATGCTCTTGATATGATTCTGCTGTGCGATTAGGACCTTTGGCAAGAGGATCTGCCAAAAATGTGTGTTTATCAATTTCACAATATCTGCAGAAATTCAAGGTCCTGCCAAAATGCTCAACAAAGCCCCCAATACTGTGTGAACCCAAATTGTCACCTGCAATGGCACACAGGGTTCCTTTGCCGATCTGGCCATCAGGCAAGGTCATGCAACTTACGTCAAGATTTTTGAAGTATTTCACAAGAGAGCCAAACACAAGATCCTGGCCTGGTAAAGAATGACACTCAATGCTGTTTCCTTCAATATTTGTGCCATCCCACACATCCTGAAGCACTTCATCAGTTCTCATGGCAGTTTTTATTTGCTTGTGTTGCTCCCACACTGACTTATGCTGCAAGAGAGACTCAATGGTGTTCTTCAGAGGAATATACTGTGGAAAGCACCCTACTCATTCTGGCCAAGACAGATGGATACTGGATCAACATAACTGAAGCTGTTTTTTTTTTTTTTGTGTTTCTCCTGTGATCTGTTTGGAGTGTCTGGGTATTACAAGCCCTGAAAAGATCCTCACTTTTTAAGGTATCAGTCACGGTGCCTATATCTGCTTCTGGAAGCCCAAGAGAGACTAGCTTTTCTTTAAGTTTGAAAAGCAGATTGACTTATGGCATGTATTTCTTGATAGTCTTCAATGATAGTTTGAATAGTAGAGGATGGAAGGAGCAGTTCCGCTTGTAATTTCAAATAAAACAAAGCTAAGTTGGTCTTTGTCTGCATCCTCTGGGAAAATATCTTTATTGACTAAATTGACTGGGAGCATCTGGCTCTGCATCATGATACTCATCATGACTTTCATAGGAGCAGCTTGGATTTACTGAGGCTACAAGTGGCCATCAGACTTTCTTCAGAAGAATCTTTATGCCTTCTTGACATATGCAATGTAAATATAGACTTAACTGTAAAGCTCTGCCTGCATTGGTGGAAAGGGCATGGAACAGTTTTCCCCTCTTTGATATGAGTTTTCAGATGGGAGAAAATACTCTCACACTTAGCACTACAGAAGTCAACATGACATGTTCAATCGTTTGCACTTCCCACATCAGTCCTATGCTGATACATGTGGTACTTAAAGGCTGAAAACTTACAAAATGCTCTACTGCATTCATGAAAACCACACTTGAACCACACATTAGCCAAATAACTGTGCCTCACATATGTCAATATATTGCCACATGTCTTGGAACAAATGTTGCATGTTATCATTTTTGTGTGTTCATTGCCAGCAGTACAAAGCAAATTTTCACTTGTCTAACACCAGTGACCAAAGCTTTATTCTTGATCATGGAGTAAATTAATGTTCACATATCTACAGTATAAAACAGAGGCGGATAACTGGCTGCATCTTGTATCAAGTACAAAAAACATTGCAACTTTCATGAAGTCCATATTCACTGACTGAAATGGATCCTTACTCACATGCAAGGCTGAAACAAAATAAAATACCAGCAGTTACTTTAATAGCTAACTATCAAAGGAAAAAAAACACCCTCGCTACTGCAGCAAAATACACTATTAATTAATATTGGTTAATATTAGGCAGGTCTTACATTAATGTTAACTGACTAAAGTGTCAGGTGTACCAGCGCTATCTCACTATCTGAAAATTCACTGACAAATGCTTGCTAATTAAAATGATAAATTATATAAAATTATAAATTATATCTCAGAAATTGGGTAATCAGATTCACAAATGTAATTTTAATTTCTCTGGATGATGTTACTGACCTTTTTGTTGGTTTCAAGTTAATTCTATAATTGTGCTGGCATTATTAGAAAGCAAATCAGTCTTATTACGAATTGAATTGGTCTGCAAATACCTGCCAGGTCCTATCTCATGTTGGCTGCTCAGGCTATGTTTGATTTGCGAGTAAAAGACAACATAGATTATATTATGAGAGTTTTAAATATATTGCTTTGTGCCGTGCTCCTGAAGTTTAAAAAATGATTGTTTTTCATCTTGTGCACCCAAGATAAAAATACTTTTTGGAATTTATGGGTGCAAGCCTACTTTAGGCAATTTTTATGTGGGCAAAGCCCACCTCCGGCTGTCTACATAAGGAGTATGATCCTTTTTTCGCATGTGATTCATCTGCACTTTATAGCACAGTGGGTGCGCACAGTTATCTGAGATGATTTGACGCTAGACTCACTAATTAAATTGTAGTTCACGTTTATGAAGTAGAGTGAAAGGCTCAAATTATCCTAAATTGTTCAAGCGACGTATATGAAACTGGGCCCAGTTCTCAGAAATGGTGACTCAAGCTTATTATGCAAACATTTGTAAATGGAATATATCTGCAAAAACCCCACACATGTAGCCTTTCTCTATAGCAGTTGTGGGCAATTCCAATCCTGCCGGTCTTAGTGCAGGTTTTTGTTTCCACAATTTACCCTGGCTAAATAATCGAATTGGTTCTAAACACCAACACTGGCAAAACAATTTGGGCTATTTCAATAATTAAGACCAGAAGTTGGCATGAAAACCAGAAACATATACGGCCCTCTTCTGCTCTAGAGCAGGGAATCTCAAATCTGGCCCTCAAATCCAAATCTGGCCTTGGTTTTCCTTCTTCCAAGGTAATTAACTGAACAAGCAGTGCTCCTGATTGGTCAGACTAGCTTGACTCCCAGGTAAAGGGAGGGTGGAAAAGCAGCAGATCTTGGCCGTTGA
The DNA here is from genome assembly GCF_963514075.1 of Conger conger. Lineage (NCBI taxonomy): Eukaryota > Metazoa > Chordata > Actinopteri > Anguilliformes > Congridae > Conger > Conger conger. The sequence goes on along the minus strand of NC_083776.1, from coordinate 24,785,345 downwards.
GGACCATGATTTCAGTAATAGGGCCCTACAGTAAAGGCTAATCCAGCACACACAGGCACACTGGGTCCTTCTTGGGTCTGTGACTGGCACTAGGTGGTCATCTGGGTACTGAACGGGATGGCAGAGTATGGGGAGGTGACCTCTCTGGCACAGTGATGATACTGCATAAACAGCAATGGGACCATATCCTATATCCTTCACAGCTATAAGTATACAACAGAAGTGAGATCTGGGTCTAATACGTAATTGTTTTGGATTCAGATACTTTTCCATGCTTTACTGAGCTTATCTGGTATATTGGAACATAAGGAAGACTCTCAAAAAGTCCTCTTGGTTGGCTCAGTTGCTCCAGGAAAGATCAATCAAGCACAGAAAAGTATTTGAATCCAAAACAATTATGCATTTGACCCAGGTCTGATGGAAGTACATGAGTAGTTTGTGGAAAGAGTGTTGTTAAAGAATCGCATGGCAACTGATCAACAACACATCTGTGTGGCACATCCTGTAGCAGACCTCTCCCTCTCCGCTGATCCACACACACCGTCTTTCTGAATCTCGTTTTCACTCACAATCACTTTCTCATGTTCATGTACCTCCCTAAAAGACACGGTTTCAGAGAGAGATTTTGAGATTTTGGGCACACAAGCACCTGGTAACTGGATGCTGTTTTACGTACACCATAGAGAGGAGGATGTGACATCAGCCGTTTGTGCCTGTCGTGCCTATTTCCTACACACGTTGGGGAAATGAGGTCAACACCACCAACGTGGAACTTTCACTAATCTTTTTTTCACGGAAATACGTAAGAAATTGTATGTGTATTTTTGACAGCCAGCATTGCGGCATTTGCGGGAGGGAGAAAAAAACAATGGTTCTGTATCATAGGAAATACTACCACTCACACACACACACGCACTCATGTACGCATGCACGCATGCGCACACACACACACATACAGTGCCAGTCTAAGTTTGGACACACCTTGCCCTTTTCATGATTTTTTGATTTATGTATTAATTCCACTCTTTGTAATCAAGCAATTCATGTGTCATCAAGGGTCCAAGGTATCAGATGAGCCTCAAACCATCCTGCTGCTGCCAGATATGCTGTAGATACTACAAGGGACATTTCTCATGACTAATTTTCCTGTTGAACTCAATGGAAGGAGAAACAACCCTTGAAATATCTACTGTATATCTAGTAGCAGCATGGTTGTTTGAGACTGGTTTGATACCTCGGACCCTTGATGACTTAAAGCCATTTAGCCAACAAATGTGTTCTATACTGTATCAGTGTAATTTACAGCCGAATCTAGTCCCACCCCCCAATTCCCATAGAGATCCATTCAAATGCAAAGAGTTACAGTATCACTTGTAGAACAACCTGAGAACAAGATATCCAGACTCTGGTGATGTTCATTGGTCACAGAAATCAGGAAGTCATACTATGCAATGGATATGCAACCAAATACAAAACATGACTATTTTATTTGACATTATGTTAAATTGTCTCGAATATTGAAATGGGGGGCTATGTATAAAAAGTGCTGTAATTACTACATGGTAATCAAATATGAGAATCTGCACTTTGGCCACATATGCTTACAAACAGTAGAAATAAAACATTCATCAAGAAATCCAGAAAAAGGCAAGGTGTTTCCAAACTTTTGACTGGTACTGTATACACGCACACACACACACACACACACACACACACACACACACATACATACACACACTCACGCACACACACACACACACACATGCACACACACTCACACACACACGCACACTCACACACACACATATACACACACTCACACACATACATATATACACTCACACACACGCACACAAGCACACACTCAAACGCACACACACATGCACACACACTCTCACGTACACACTCACACACACACACACACTCACACTCACTCACACACAGACACGCACACACACCCAGAAGAGTAGACAATGATTGGGATTTGATCCTAGTCTTAACGCCATCAGATGGTGGGGCTGTTGGTGGAATTCACCCTGTGCTCTGGGGAGTGCACCAGCGCATCTTCAGACTGCACTCTGAGTCATCAGAGGTCAGGCTGGAGAGACCCAGTAAGACAGAGAGAGCTCTGGGACAGCCCCTTCATACGTGCGGAAATTTGCAGCATGCCACGCTGCCCACAGATCTTCCTCTCTAGGCTTCAGGCGATGACTAATTTGCATTTATGTCTATGCTATATACTTAACTGTTTAACACTGGGATGGATTTACAGCTGCAGATTTTAGTGTACTCCTCAAATAAATTATATTTTGAAAGGAGATTCTCTAAACTAAACTAAACTCAATTCAACTAAATGTAATCTGTGTCCACAAAAGTCCTTATAAATCCTTGAACCCCTGGTTTGAAGCACTGTGTTCAACCCATGGTGGGACCGTTTAAAAATATATATCCCCAAACAGTATATGGCATATCTTCAAATAGCTGAGAGGCGCTGTGTTATGAAATATAGGAATGAAATCCAAATTTCTGCTTTTGTCTGATGGAGATCATTTGAAAGAGTGCTAACTAACCCATAATCCATAAAACAAACCCGGTGTTGACTATTAACATACCATCTCTCCAAAATACCCTACGCTGTTACCTAAAGAATGGCTGTTTAACCCAATACAGAAACATGTGAAAATGAATTTGGAAGGTCTAATGGGTATTTTTACTGGGGTATTTACCAGAAAGTATTCCAGGAAGCAGCAGTGGCAGCGATGCTGTACCCGGAGGGAGGGAGATGCACATTGCAGTTGATGCTGTCATAAAGCGTTTAGTCCCGAAACGGTGGCAACTTCCTGTTTGTGAGGGGAATTTTGGATGAGTCATTGGTACCTGTTGGTATAAAAGAGGGAGGGGTGTCAGCGATCTGGTCCTTTACAACAGATGGAGCGAAGAGAGAGAGAGAGGCTGGAGAGGAAATGTTACAATAAATCAGATTGTGTGTATGTGTGTTTAAGAGAGAGAGAGAACATTGGAGAGTGAATGTATGTGTGTCAGAGAGAGAGAGAGAGAGAGAACACTGTATATTGAATGTCTGTGTGTCAGAGAGAGAGAATTGAGGTTTAGTGCGGAAGTGTGCACTCCAGCCTGAAAGAGGACGTTGTGGCTGTGGGTTGGTGCAGGTAAAGTGATCTGCCGTCTTTCCTCCTTTCTCTTCTGTGAGTGCGCCGATTGAAAACAGGCTCAACAGACATGTGCTGCTTCTCTGCTTGTGATCCGTTCTCACACATAGAATATGCAGTGTGGAGAGGGCCTCATTTCTATACCCCGAGGCGGATCTATCATACCTCAGCACTGCTTCATCTGACTGCGCGTGCCAGATGCCAGATCAGCCATGTTCAATGATTAGATCTAAGCTTATGAGTAAATGTTCTGCATTCTACCACCCTGTTCAGATTGTTCATGTAACAAAGACAAAAATTAATTCATTTTGAAGACAACAGTTTCAAAAACTCCTGCTATCAAAATCTGTGTGTGTGTGTAAGAGTGTGTATGTGCCAATTATTCATTTAAGGTACAGTATATGCATATCTTCTTGATTAATCAAATGTGTCTCTTATTCATATGCTACTAGACTGCTAACAAGGCAAGTCAATTATAGATATAGCTGTGTAGCTTTTATGCTGTTTGGTCCACACTATCACATCAGCTATATTAGTCATCTCATATCTCCGAGAGAAGAGAAACAGCAGGGGTCAGGATCTGACTATGTGAGACTAATAAACCAGAAGACAAGAGAACATTTTTTGCTATTTGTTTTGCAATATTCCAGGGGAAAAGACCAGGGGAAATTCCAAGTGACTCCTGGATAATCCAGGAGAGCTGGCAACATTGCATTGATGCTTCTGCTTTCCTCTTGTTACAGGCTTGTCACCGCAGCTCATTCCCAGCCCACGGGCGGACCTTGTGTGTGACACACCCAGCTCAGGGTTAATGCTAATCGTGATAGGGGTGGTTCTGTGAAGGACTCCTGCCCGTTAGCATTAGCCCTGCACTGGGGTGAAACTTCAACAACGGGGGGATGCACACAGAGGACAAACAGGATGCAAATGCTTTTCCAAGAGGAATGTGACATCACAAAATGCAACAGTCCAACAAAGGAGCAATTTTAATTCAACTAAAGGGCAATACTAATAGCAGACATCCAGATTCCAACCAGCACATTTATGCATGGCTGGAGATTACCCTTATTCATGTAAATGAGAGAAGTAAAGAGGAATTTAAAGGAGCTCCATAACACAGAAGAATGACTGATTACTCACAATTCCTGTCCATCCAGGAGACCTATTCACATTTTTGTCAGGATTGTCACCTTCTAATTATTTACATAATTAAATCCTGATGTATCATAATGAATCTCCCTGTTTCCATCCATGTGGTTCTCTGGCATCAGTCAGCACAATATAAAATCACTGTCTAGACTATAAACCCAGGCTGCCAAACCCTCTTCCTGGAGATCACGCAGGTTTTCATTTCAACCCCAATTTGGCACATGTGACTCTACTAATTAGCAGCTCCTCCAGACGTCTAGTTGTTGAATGAGGTGTGCTTTGTTAGGGTTGGAGTGAAAACCTACAAAACGATTGCTCTCCAGGAACAGGGTTGGACAGCTCTGCTTTAGCTGTTGAATGAAGGGTGCATTGTTAGGGTTGGAGTGAAAGCCTACAGGACGGAAGATTTCCAGGAACAGGGTTTTACAGCCCTGCTCTAGGTGTTGAATGAGGGGTGCTTTGTTAGGGTCAGAGTGAAAACCTACAGGGCGGTAGATCTCCAGGAACAGGGCTGGACAGCCCTGCTTTAAACATGGGATAGCATTGAATGTCTGTCTGCTTTTGTAACCTCAAATATAATACAATAAAATAAAATATCTGAGGAAGACCCATCTCACTGTAAGGTATGTTCTCTCCAGTTGTATAGCTGAGGAAGAGTGATTGCATCATTCTTACCATTTCATTCTTTATGTATTGACCAGCGCATACTGTAAATGCATACATATACAGATATTGACTACTTGCTGACAATGTTATATCATCCCAGCATATCAGTCATGCACCATGAACAAATATTAATAAGTCATGTAGAGCAATCGCAATAACTCATTATTTAACAGCCATCCCATAGAATAGGATATATACAGTTAAATAACACGATTAGTGCAGTCATTCCCCTTCATTATATGGGTTTTCCCTGGCTACATTGCTGCTGTTGTACAATATGTTTTTACAGTGTGTTTGTGTGGCAATTTTCAACAATATTGTTAGATATTTATAAGAGTAAATAAGTAGAGGGAAGACTGAAGTAAATAAATCTTAGCCCTGCATTAAACTGCTGGAGCGGTTTCCTATGTTGGAATGCAGTGGATGGTTTCTCCATTACAACTGCAAGGTACTTTATGGTGTGTAACAGGAAGGCATACCTGATTCTTCCCTATGAACAGGCAATGTTACTATTTGACTCTTCCAACAAAAAAACACTTGCAATTATGCAACACTTCCCCCACTTATCTGGATTTCTTTCACAAGCACCTGATTCCAAGGAAATAGTTATCTTTAATGCCAATATATCACCAAATGAATTTGTATGTATGTATTAGCCCCTGGTGAAGAAACATCATAAACCAGCATAGGTTCCCAGCTGGTTAAGACTAGTTTATTTTTGGTCTATTTCTGGGCAGTGCTGGCTTTATATTTCTTTAATCACTGTCAGTACTTCTGTTGAATATTTATTCTGTCAAGAGGGTAAAAGCATATGTCCGATCCAGGTCTGATCAGTGTGCCTGAAGTGACTTTCTTACACTTACATTTATATACTTAACATACACTCAGTGAGCACTTTATTAGATATTTATTACTTATTTCTTGGACTTCTACTGCTGTAGCCTATCCACTTTGATTTATGATGCGTTATGTGTTCAGAGATGCTCTTCTGTATACCACTGTTGTAATGTGTGGTTATTTGAGTTACTGTCTCCTTCCTGTCCTCTTTGATCAGTCTGGCCATTCTCCTCTGACCTCTCTCATTAACAAGGTGTTTCTGTCAGCAGAACTGCTGCTCAGTGGATTATTATTATTATTATTTTGCACCATTCTTTGAAAACTCTAGAGACGCGAGGGGCGACATGGGCGAGGGGCGACATGGCTCAGGCAGTAAGAGCAGTCGTCTCATTGGCTCAGGCAGTAAGAGCAGTCGTCTCATTGGCTCAGGCAGTAAGAGCAGTCGTCTCATTGGTTCAGGCAGTAAGAGCAGTCGTCTCATTGGCTCAGGCAGTAAGAGCAGTCGTCTCATTGGCTCAGGCAGTAAGAGCAGTAGTCTCATTGGCTCAGGCAGTAAGAGCAGTCGTCTGGCAGTCGGAGGGTTGCCGGTTCAATCACCCGCCCAGGCTGTGGCGAAGTGTCCCTGAGCAAGACACCTAACCCCTAAATGCTCCTGACGAGCTGGTTGGTGCCTTGCATCGCACCCAATCACTGTTGGTGTGTGAGTGTGAGTTTGTGTATGAATGGGTGAATGAGAAGCATCAATTTTACAGCGCTTTGGATAAATACCAACCATTTACTATTTAGACTACTGTGTGTGAAAAACCCAGGAGATCTGCCACCAAAAATCATTCCACGGTCACAGTCACTTCGATCACATTTTTTCTCCATTCTAATGGTTGATGTGAACATTAACTGAAGCTCCTGACTTACATGATTGTATGGATTGCACTGCCGCCATACAATTGGCTGATTTGATAATTGCATGAATAAGCAGGTGTAATAAAGTAAAAATGTTAGTCTGCTTCATACAGCATATCACTGTAAATATCACCTTTTTTTAAAATACTTTAAATACTCCTGTAAATATTTAGGACTATATAACCTGTAGTGTAACGTGTATGTGAGTAAGCAGAAGACGTGACATTAGATTACATACAAAGCTTAGGTAATGCGCGAAAATCATTTTCTTTACATCGCATGCTGTACAACCCGTTCTGTTTCCAACAGTAGGAACGCGTAGTTAAAGGGATATCGAGTACTGGGGTCTACACGGAAATATTTAAGTGCTGCAACCATGTCGAGTTCCAGGAGGCATGTTAGGTTACGAGAAGTTAGATTTTGATTCCAGAAACGACTTCATTGCTCAAATATTCCACAAAGCGGAGCCTCTTAACGTCCAGGAAATATTCAGGGAATAAAATATTTCCTGAGCCATGATGGCCTTTAAATCTGTGTGTCGTGTATTCTATCGCCGTGAGTATAGCATCCATTCCGCCCTTATTCTCTCGTCAGTGGGACCTAATTTAATGTAGCTAGGTAGCAAGCAAGCAAGCAAGCTAGCTATGATCTGACCTTGGTCTATCGATTCACATATCGCAGTGACGCGTAGATACATGGTTGCAGAATTCAGTCTGGTTCAACTAGGTTATACAGTAAATAGATTTCGCCAACGAAACATCAACCCCTAGATGGGCATTAGATGTCTACCCGCAAATCAATACTCTGTCTTAACCTTTTTACTGAAAAGTTAACGTTATCAAGTTAACACCATGAAAGTCACATATAACAGATACTTTAGCGATACAGTGGATCAAAAATCACTGTGGAATGAATGGTAGAAAGCCATTCCGAATAACACTAGCTAGCCAGCTGCTTTAGGCTTCCGAGCAATATCTGATGGCTCCGAGTCAGACGATGGTTGGAGCTGCAGACATTGTGATTCAAGACAGAGAATATTAATACTTTAAAAATATTTTTTTATGATAACACAAGCTTTAATGGTGAACGGACAGCTACAAATACTTGACAGTACAATGAATATAAATGTAAAGTGCATGAATGTATAAGTACTGTGATGCATGCTGAAAAAGGCTGTTAAAGTGTGCTTTGCTCAATGCTATAGTCGCACGTCTCGTGAACCAGGCGTTCATGTTCAGGTAAAGCCTACGAGTGCACGTGTCCTCCCGTCCGCAGGGCTGGTGTCCAGCGCAGCAGAGGCGAGGATCCCGGCTGCAGAGCTGCGCAGGCTGCGCAGTGCAGTGTTCTCCAGGGAGCAGGAGAGGCAGCGGGCGCTCGTCACGCGCACGGAGAAGATCGAGGTGACGATGCAGTGTCCCGGCCTTCAGGGGTCGCTGCTCGTCATGAACAAGGGCGTGTCCACCCCTCATAGCTGCGCACGCCGTGAGTACATCCCGAAGGAGCGTGTGAGCCTCAGACCTGGGTCAAATACGGAACGGTTTTGGATTCAGATACTGTCGCTTTACTGAGCTGGTGTACTGGAACCTGGAATAAGATGCTCTCAAGTGTAAACCCCGTCTTCTGGTCCTCTTGTTTGGCTCAATTGCACCAGACAAGATCAATCGCACAGAAAAGTATTTGGTCTGGTGCGTGTACGTGCTGTGATGGTGTTTGTCGACAGTAAGTACAGTAAACGCCTCTCTGTTGCAGACCTGACAGAGTGGCATGTGGACAGCTCTGCACTGGCCCTGGTGGACGGTGAGCCTTGGCCGATGCACCGCCCCCTGACACAGTCCTGCTCGCTGACCCTGCTCACCTTCAAAGACCAGGACCCTGTCCTGGTGAACCAGGTACCAGTCCTCCTGTCCATTTATGAACTATTTGATGAGTAGGTTCTTTGGAATGTTTTTCTTTTTCAAAATTCCAAGTCGGTGTTCTAGAACTCCATTGCTTTCAGTGACCAGTAGTGATTGTTCCATCAGCATTACAAACTTTTGCTAAGAACTTTGTAGTGGCATATTGGTGATCTTACATTCTAAAGGGTTCACGGTCTGATTCCCTACTCTGTCATCTATTGGTGGTCAGATTCCCTCTCTCTCAGTGTTGTGCTAATGATGAGTTTCTGGTTTGTCATGCTGATCCCCATATACTTTTGTGTGAACTGCCTCTGGTTTGGTGTCCTTTTGTCACAGGCGTACTGGCGTTCCTGTGCAGCCCTCCTGGGGCAGGTGCTTGAAAACGCCTTCAAAGAGGAGTTCACCATAGAGCTGCTGAGGAGCCCTGAGCTGCCAGGTCTGCAACCATCACACGACCACAAACAACCGCCACACGACCAAAAACAAGCATAACCCGATCGCAAACGACCGTCACCCGATCGCAAACGACAACAGGAAACGGCAGTCACACAACAGGAAACAACCATCACACCACCACACGTCAACTACCGAATGTCATAGTTTCTCACCCATATTTTCTTTTTTCTTCCATCCCTCCATTTGTTTCTTCTCGTCCCCCACAGTGACCTCGGGGTCATTTTGCTGTGATCTGGTTCTGGACCCTCGATTAGATGCCTGGACTCCCTCAGAAGTAAGTCTACTTGTAGTTGCGTTGTGTTACGTATGTGTGTTCTGCGTGTGTATGTATGTATGTATGTGTGTGTGTGTGTATATGCGTTATTGTGGTACCGAGTAGTGACTGACTGACTGACATTGATTGACTGACCTGCGCTTGTCTGTAGGAGGCGCTGCGCTCTCTGACGCGTGACGCTCAGCAGCTGATTCACCAGAACTTGCCCTGGGAGCCTCTGGAGGTGCTGCCCCCTGTGGCCCTGGAGGCCTTCACTCACAGCCGGTACTGCACTCCATCTCTCCCTCTGGCGTTCTGCTCTTCCTTCTCTCACTTTCTCTACATCCTACTCTCCATCTCTCCCTCTGGCGTTCTGCTCTTCCTTCTCTCACTTTCTCCACCCTACTCTCCATCTCTCCCTCTGGCATTCTGTTCTTCCATCCCTCCTTTTGTGCTTCTCTGCATCTATCTCATGCACACGAGCACGCGCACGCGCACACACACACACACACACACACACCAATGCATAGTACATCACGCGGGTGACTGCCCCTCCCTGTTCCTGTGCAGGTGTAAGCAGGAGGAGGTGGAGGAGATGGTGGCCGAGAGTCCCAGTGGTACCGTGACGCTGTACAGGTGAGCGCGTTAGTACTCCTGCGTTAGTTATGCAATGTTATAATATATTAATAATAGAATGAGACTACTATTTGCAGGACATTTCATATCAATAATGTGCTAATGTATGTTTTAAGGTGTAATGAAGTACTTTCACAATCAATAAATACTTGTAATATGAAAAATGTGGAAATAAAGATGTTTGTTCGCCATATGCTGTTTTGTGCTTGTAGTTCCCATTTGGCACCATCTAATTCAGTTGCCTTTTCACTGTGACACAGTAATCCTTTTTACTTTTCACTGTGACACAGTAAGCCTTTTTACTTTTCAATCTGCACACAGCAGTATTCTGTCAAACAAGGATAGTAGGTGGAATCAAACAGCCGCTTCATTCAATGTACTTGACCAAGACTGAATCAAGGCACTGTGGTAGCTAGCCACCTTGACCTGCAAAGTTAACTAGCTGAGCAGCTTGTTTCCAGGTAAATGTGTGTCTAGCTATCTGTCATTTCTCCTCCCCTCTACTCTTCTTTCAGATGCGGGGACCACGTTTTGCTGAGTGGGGGCCCCCTTGTGGCCAGAACAGGGTTGTGCTCTCAGTATGAAGTGACTGCCATACACAATTTAGGCCCTGGAGAGAGAGGCCTTCATCGCCGAGCCCAGGGTCTCTCATTGCCCTTGCAGCTACAGGTATACACACACACACACACACACACACACATCCTTTCGCCCACAGGTATATACACATACACATGTATCCTCACTCTCCCAGCTGCAGGTAGATACACGGTCACCGCTCACACATGCATGTGTCCTGAGTACATTTCACAATAATATCTGATATTTTCTTTGATTTTCATGGTATTTTCTTAGTGACTAATATACTGGGAGCACAAGTAGTTCTGCACGGGAATCACATTGATTTAACAATGGAGGCAGAGTCTGTTTTTGATAATTTCCTGTGACTTGCAACAATGCCAGTTTAACCAAGGAGCTAACTTATTACTGCTGACTATGCATTTCACATTATATAATTTGCCCACTTCTGCTTTACTGCAGAAACTGTGCCCATCATTGTGTGCGTGCGCTTTTGTGTTCTTGTATTCCTATCTTTGTGGGGACATTTGTGCCTCTGTATTTGTTTTATCGTTTTTGTGTGTGTGAGTGCATGTATGTATGTGTGTGTACATTCACTCACTTGCATGTAACTTGCATCCTGTGTCCAACCCTGTTAGGCTCACCACGTAAT